>NW_027016844.1:40895-240895 GCF_036934945.1 Oncorhynchus masou masou
TTATTATGGGGTTTATTATGGCTCCCTATTAGTTCCTGCCAAGGCAGCAGCTACTCTTCCTGGGGTTTATTATGGATCCCCATTAGTTCCTGTCAAGGCAGCAGCTACTCTTCCTGGGGTTTATTATGGCTCCCTATTAGTTCCTGCCAAGGCAGCAGCTACTCTTCCTGGGGTTTATTATGGATCCCCATTAGTTCCTGTCAAGGCAGCAGCTACTCTTCCTGGGGTTTATTATGGATCCCCATTAGTTCCTGTCAAGGCAGCAGCTACTCTTCCTGGGGTTTATTATGGATCCCCATTAGTTCCTGTCAAGGCAGCAGTTACTCTTCCTGGGGTTTATTATGGATCCCCATTAGTTCCTGTCAAGGCAGCAGCTACTCTTCCTGGGGTTTATTATGGCTCCCTATTAGTTCCTGCCAAGGCAGCAGCTACTCTTCCTGGGGTTTATTATGGATCCCCATTAGTTCCTGTCAAGGCAGCAGCTACTCTTCCTGGGTTCCAAACACGGTAGAACACTTACATTACACATAAAACAAAAGATCATGACATTATTACACCACTACATATATACAATACAACATGTATAATACCACCATATAGGAACACTACAATGTATGCATATGTATGTACCTGTGTGTGTGGGTCTCTTCAGTCACAGCTGTTCCATAAGGTGCATTTATACCAGTTTTGTATATATTTTGATGTGGAATAGAATTCCATGTAGCCATGGCTCTATGTAGTACTGTGGAATAGAATTCCATGTAGCCATGGTTCTATGTAGTACTGTGGAATAGAATTCCATGTAGTCATGGTTCTATGTAGTACTGTGGAATAGAATTCCATGTAGCCATGGTTCTATGTAGTACTGTGGAATAGAATTCCATGTAGCCATGGTTCTATGTAGTACTGTGGAATAGAATTCCATGTAGCCATGGTTCTATGTAGTACTGTGCGCCTCCCATAGTCTGTTCTAACTTGGGGACTGTGAAGAGATCTCTGATGGCATGTCTCGTGGGGTATGCATGGGTGTCTGCGCTGTATGCTAGCATTTTAAAAACAGACAGCTCTGTGCATTCAGCTTGTCAACACTTCTTACAAAAGAAAAGCAGTGATGACGTCACTCTCTTCTACTTTGAGCCAGGAGAGATTAACATGCATATTATTCATGTTAGCACTCTGAACTTTTAAGGGCCAGCTGTGCTGTCCTGAGGCAATTGCAATTTTCTTAAGTCCCTCTTTGTGGCACCTGACCACACGACTGAACAGTAGCCTCGGTGCGACAAAACTAGGGCCTGTAGGACCTGCCTTGTTGATAGTGTTATTTTTGATTTACCCGTTAATTTACCAGGTAAATTGACTGAGAACACGTTCTCATTTGCAGCAACGAATTGGGGAATAGTTACAGCGGAGAGGAGGGGTGGATGAATGAGCCAATTGTCAACTGGGGATTATTAGGTGACCGTGATGGTTTGAGGAACAGATTGGGAATGTATTAAGGCAGAGCAGCACATTATTATGGACAGACTTCTCCCCATGTTAGCGACTGTTGTATCAATATGTTTTGACCATGACAGCTTACAATACAGGGTTACTCCAAGCAGTTTAGTCACCTCAACTTGTTCAATAACAAGATTTCGTTGAGGTTTATTAGGGTTTAGTCCTAAATACAATGCATTTAGTTTTGGGAATATTTGGGACTAACATTCCTTGCCACCCATTCTGGAACTAACTGCAGCTCTTTGCAGCTCGGGGGAAATAAAATGCACACAATGCTACAGTCCATTCAGGTTGAGGGAGCGTACAACTGGAATGCTGGCTCCAGGAATATCCACCAGAGCTGTTACCTGATAATTTCATGTTAATTTCTCTACAATAAGCCGCCTCCAAGGCTGTTTTAGATCATTTTGGCAGTACGTCCAAACGACCGCCGACGACGGAGTTTGTGTGGCATTACCTATGTTGTATTTATGTAACTTAATTTAAGCCCCTTTAAAAACAACACCGTTTTGAAAAGGCTTTAAATCAAATATGAACCGTTAACTACACCTGCTGATGTGTAGCAGTGAGTGATAAGCAGTGATGCCTGTATTCATGTGCCCCCCACCCCACCCCAGGGGACTCTCCATTGGGATATCAATGGCCCAACCTCATCAAAATGGCTGAGGTGTCGCTGGCGAGTGCCTTATAGAGGAGCAGGTTCAGATAAGAGTACAAGAATTAGATACATTTATATTCAGTTCCATTGTTAGTGATCCACCTAGCTAACGTTTTATCCACCCCGCCAGGTACCCCGTCTCTTACATGGACATTTTACTAACGTTTTGTTACCGGTAACTGTTAACTAGGTCTGGTTGTGATGGCTATCTACCGTTCAGCTAACAGCACAACAACAACAACAACGACTGAAATTCCCCTAACGTTGGCCAGACGTCCCCCTAACGTTGGCCAGACGTCCCCCTAACGTTGGCCAGACGTCCCCCTAACGTTGGCCAGACGTCCCCCTAACGTTGGCCAGACGTCCCCCTAACGTTGGCCAGAAGTTCCCCTAACGTTAGCCAGACGTCCCCCTAACGTTAGCTAGACGTCCCCTAACGTTAGCCAGACGTCCCCCTAACGTTAGCCAGACGTCCCCCTAACGTTGGCCAGACGTCCCCCTAACGTTGGCCAGACGTCCCCCTAACGTTAGCCAGACGTCCCCCTAACGTTAGCCAGACGTCCCCCTAACGTTAGCCAGACGTCCCCCTAACGTTAGCCAGACGTCCCCCTAACGCTGGCAACAGACGCCCCCATAATGTATAAATTACAGGCGCCCCCTAGGTGCTGAAATCAGAGTTTGACCCCAAATAACGTAATACAAATGTTCCCCTAACGTTAGCCAGACGTCCCCCTAACGTTAGCCAGACGTCCCCCTAACGTTAGCTAGACGTCCCCCTAACGTTAGCTAGACGTCCCCCTAACGTTAGCTAGACGTCCCCCTAACGTTAACTAGACGTCCCCCTAACGTTAGCTAGACGTCCCCCTAACGTTGGCCAGACGTCCCCCTAACGTTGGCCAGACGTCCCCCTAACGTTAGCTAGAAGTCCCCCTAACGTTAGCTAGACGTCCCATTAACTAGATTGTATCAACAACAAAAAAATCATAATGTATAAATTACAGGCTATTCTTTAGGTGCTGAAATCAGTAGTTTGACACCCAAATAACTAGTAATACAAATGGTACTAGCTAGGTAGCTACATACTACCTAACGAGTTAGCCAGTCTAGTGTCAACAAACCGATGGCACAGATGGAAAGACAAAATAGTATTTGGATATGGGAACGGGGCGTTAGCTAGCTTTAGCCATCAATAAAAACGTTAACTAGCGATAGCTAACGACATACATCAACAATAGAGCTAACGAACGTTTTTTTATGTTTTTCAGTTTTCACTTAAGCAACCTAGTGAGCCCGTTACCTTGTGGATCCTTTTCAGCGCCATCCTCACTCCGAGAGAATTACAAGCAATGTTGGAAAATGCTAATCTTCCCCGAGTTTGCCCCCAACTGGGCAACTGACGCTGTATAAGAGGGTAAATAACCGGACGGAAGGACAAATTCAGTGTTAAGTGTCGACCACTAATAAAGCTAGATGGGTTGACGTTAGGCGTCGACCACTAATATAGCTAGATGGGATGACGTTAGGCGTCGACCACTAATAAAGCTAGATGGGTTGACGTTAGTTGTCGACCACTAATATAGCTAGATGGGTTGACGTTAGGCGTCGACCACTAATAAAGCTAGATGGGTTGACGTTAGGCGTCGACCACTAATATAGCTAGATGGGTTGACGTTAGGCGTCGACCACTAATAAAGCTAGATGGGTTGACGTTAGGCGTCGACCACTAATATAGCTAGATGGGCTGACGTTAAGCGTCGACCACTAATAAAGCTAGATGGGTTGACGTTAGGCGTCGACCACTAATAAAGCTAGATGGGCTGACGTTAGGCGTCAACCACTAATATAGCTAGATGGGTTGACGTTAGGCGTCGACCACTAATAAAGCTAGATGGGTTGACGTTAGGTGTCGACCACTAATAAAGCTAGATGGGTTGACGTTAGGCGTCAACCACTAATAAAGCTAGATGGGTTGACGTTAAGTGTCGACCCCTAATAGAGCTAGATGGGTTGATGTTAAGCGTCGACCACTAATAAAGCTAGATGGGTTGACGTTAGGCGTCGACCACTAATATAGCTAGATGGGATGGCGTTAAGCGTCGACCCCTAGAGGGTTATTCATGAGTAAAACAGGCTCCTATCGATCACTCGAGGGTTACTCATTTGTTCAAACCGTAGCAGACAAAAACAAGTGTTTCTATTGGACAAATTCAGGTAGTTCCTCCCGGTTTCATCCTGTTTCCTTCCGTTTGGTTCCTAGTGAATAAACCCCAGATAAACTGCAAGGCAGATGCAGGAGAGCAGAGAGTTGTGATCTACTGGTGTAGAAGTCAGGTGCAGGAGAGCAGAGAGTTGTGATCTACTGGTGTAGAAGTCAGGTGCAGGAGAGCAGAGAGTTGTGATCTACTGGTGTAGAAGTCAGGTGCAGGAGAGCAGAGAGTTGTGATCTACTGGTGTAGAGGTCAGGTGCAGGAGAGCAGAGAGTTGTGATCTACTGGTGTAGAAGTCAGGTGCAGGAGAGCAGAGAGTTGTGATCTACTGGTGTAGAAGTCAGGTGCAGGAGAGCAGAGTTGTGATCTACTGGTGTAGAAGTCAGGTGCAGGAGAGCAGAGTTGTGATCTACTGGTGTAGAAGTCAGGTGCAGGAGAGCAGAGAGTTGTGACACACTACCAGTGTCTTCATCCTTTAACCTCTCTCCTCAGCCCAAGACAGGGTCCTTATCCACACTACCAGTGTCTTCATCCTTTAACCTCTCTCCTCAGCCCAAGACAGGGTCCTTATCCACACTACCAGTGACTTCATCCTTTAACCTCTCTCCTCAGCCCTTATCCACACTACCAGTGTCTTCATCCTTTAACCTCTCTCCTCAGCCCAAGACAGGGTCCTTATCCACACTACCAGTGTCTTCATCCTTTAACCTCTCTCCTCAGCCCAAGACAGGGTCCTTATCCACACTACCAGTGTCTTCATCCTTTAACCTCTCTCCTCAGCCCTTATCCACACTACCAGTGACTTCATCCTTTAACCTCTCTCCTCAGCCCAAGACAGGGTCCTTATCCACACCACCAGTGACTTCATCCTTTAACCTCTCTCCTCAGCCCAAGACAGGGTCCTTATCCACACTACCAGTGACTTCATCCTTTAACCTCTCTCCTCAGCCCAAGACATGGTCCTTATCCACACTACCAGTGACTTCATCCTTTAACCTCTCTCCTCAGCCCTTATCCACACTACCAGTGACTTCATCCTTTAACCTCTCTCCTCAGCCCAAGACAGGGTCCTTATCCACACTACCAGTGTCTTCATCCTTTAACCTCTCTCCTCAGCCCAAGACAGGGTCCTTATCCACACTACCAGTGACTTCATCCTTTAACCTCTCTCCTCAGCCCTTATCCACACTACCAGTGACTTCATCCTTTAACCTCTCTCCTCAGCCCAAGACAGGGTCCTTATCCACACTACCAGTGTCTTCATCCTTTAACCTCTCTCCTCAGCCCAAGACATGGTCCTTATCCACACTACCAGTGTCTTCATCCTTTAACCTCTCTCCTCAGCCCAAGACAGGGTCCTTATCCACACTACCAGTGACTTCATCCTTTAACCTCTCTCCTCAGCCCAAGACATGGTCCTTATCCACACTACCAGTGTCTTCATCCTTTAACCTCTCTCCTCAGCCCTTATCCACACTACCAGTGACTTCATCCTTTAACCTCTCTCCTCAGCCCTTATCCACACTACCAGTGTCTTCATCCTTTAACCTCTCTCCTCAGCCCAAGACAGGGTCCTTATCCACACTTCCAGTGTCTTCATCCTTTAACCTCTCTCCTCAGCCCTTATCCACACTACCAGTGTCTTCATCCTTTAACCTCTCTCCTCAGCCCAAGACAGGGTCCTTATCCACACTACCAGTGTCTTCATCCTTTAACCTCTCTCCTCAGCCCAAGCCAGGGTCCTTATCCACACTACCAGTGTCTTCATCCTTTAACCTCTCTCCTCAGCCCAAGACATGGTCCTTATCCACACTACCAGTGTCTTCATCCTTTAACCTCTCTCCTCAGCCCAAGACAGGGTCCTTATCCACACTACCAGTGTCTTCATCCTTTAACCTCTCTCCTCAGCCCAAGCCAGGGTCCTTATCCACACTACCAGTGTCTTCATCCTTTAACCTCTCTCCTCAGCCCAAGACAGGGTCCTTATCCACACTACCAGTGTCTTCATCCTTTAACCTCTCTCCTCAGCCCTTATCCACACTACCAGTGTCTTCATCCTTTAACCTCTCTCCTCAGCCCAAGCCAGGGTCCTTATCCACACTACCAGTGTCTTCATCCTTTAACCTCTCTCCTCAGCCCAAGACATGGTCCTTATCCACACTACCAGTGTCTTCATCCTTTAACCTCTCTCCTCAGCCCAAGACAGGGTCCTTATCCACACTACCAGTGTCTTCATCCTTTAACCTCTCTCCTCAGCCCAAGACAGGGTCCTTATCCACACTACCAGTGTCTTCATCCTTTAACCTCTCTCCTCAGCCCTTATCCACACTACCAGTGTCTTCATCCTTTAACCTCTCTCCTCAGCCCAAGACAGGGTCCTTATCCACACCACCAGTGACTTCATCCTTTAACCTCTCTCCTCAGCCCAAGACAGGGTCCTTATCCACACTACCAGTGTCTTCATCCTTTAACCTCTCTCCTCAGCCCAAGACAGGGTCCTTATCCACACTACCAGTGTCTTCATCCTTTAACCTCTCTCCTCAGCCCAAGACAGGGTCCTTATCCACACTACCAGTGACTTCATCCTTTAACCTCTCTCCTCAGCCCAAGACAGGGTCCTTATCCACACTACCAGTGTCTTCATCCTTTAACCTCTCTCCTCAGCCCTTATCCACACTACCAGTGTCTTCATCCTTTAACCTCTCTCCTCAGCCCTTATCCACACTACCAGTGTCTTCATCCTTTAACCTCTCTCCTCAGCCCTTATCCACACTACCAGTGTCTTCATCCTTTAACCTCTCTCCTCAGCCCTTATCCACACTACCAGTGTCTTCATCCTTTAACCTCTCTCCTCAGCCCAAGACAGGGTCCTTATCCACACTACCAGTGTCTTCATCCTTTAACCTCTCTCCTCAGCCCTTATCCACACTACCAGTGTCTTCATCCTTTAACCTCTCTCCTCAGCCCAAGACAGGGTCCTTATCCACACTACCAGTGACTTCATCCTTTAACCTCTCTCCTCAGCCCAAGACAGGGTCCTTATCCACACTACCAGTGTCTTCATCCTTTAACCTCTCTCCTCAGCCCAAGACATGGTCCTTATCCACACTACCAGTGTCTTCATCCTTTAACCTCTCTCCTCAGCCCAAGACAGGGTCCTTATCCACACTACCAGTGACTTCATCCTTTAACCTCTCTCCTCAGCCCAAGACAGAGTCCTTATCCACACTACCAGTGTCTTCATCCTTTAACCTCTCTCCTCAGCCCAAGACAGGGTCCTTATCCACACTACCAGTGTCTTCATCCTTTAACCTCTCTCCTCAGCCCTTATCCACACTACCAGTGTCTTCATCCTTTAACCTCTCTCCTCAGCCCAAGACAGGGTCCTTATCCACACTACCAGTGTCTTCATCCTTTAACCTCTCTCCTCAGCCCTTATCCACACTACCAGTGTCTTCATCCTTTAACCTCTCTCCTCAGCCCAAGACAGGGTCCTTATCCACACTACCAGTGACTTCATCCTTTAACCTCTCTCCTCAGCCCTTATCCACACTACCAGTGTCTTCATCCTTTAACCTCTCTCCTCAGCCCAAGACGGTGCCCTTATCCACACTACCAGTGTCTTCATCCTTTAACCTCTCTCCTCAGCCCTTATCCACACTACCAGTGACTTCATCCTTTAACCTCTCTCCTCAGCCCAAGACAGGGTCCTTATCCACACTACCAGTGACTTCATCCTTTAACCTCTCTCCTCAGCCCAAGACAGGGTCCTTATCCACACTACCAGTGACTTCATCCTTTAACCTCTCCTATTCTCTTCTCTGTCCAAGAGGTCTACAGTCCACCAGGCTCCAGCACCCCCCAGTCAGTGTCTGTCCGTCTGACAGGAGACCCACAGCTGCAGCTCATCCAGGGATGTATCCATAAGAACAGTGGTGACCAACTGGTCCATCTTTAAGGCATTCCTAGTCGATCAACAAACATTTCTGTAGAAAAGCCAACAATAAAGGCCCTGTGCATTAGTGTTGCGTTGTTGGTAGACAGGTGCACTTGATTCAGAACGCCGCGTGCATCCCCATTTTATTTATCTGTTGCTAAATCGAGTGCGCCTACTGCACTAGCCAATCGGATAGCTCAAATCACAGCGCCAACAGATTCCATGGCGCTGTTTGATACGAGCCTCGGTGAGATTTCATAACTTTTAAAACCATGACCAGAGAGAAACTGTCAAAGAATACAGCATAGAGGTCCTGTTTTTATGACCGAGTTAGGTGTGCGAGTTCATTAGAACGTGCGTTGAAGATGTCGTTCCCATAGCAACGATTAAAACATTACCAAACCAGTTGCTGTTTTTATGACCGAGTTCATGTTTAAGTTGTTACTCTGCACTGTCAACGCAGTTTTATTCAACACTATTACAAAACATACACTACGCTTCTCCCAATGGCCACATACGCTGCATGAATGATTAGCCGAGTGTATCGATAGCCCTGTGGGTTTATTTTTATGAGCAGCTCCAGTCGTGTCTATTTTAATATAGAGGAGTATTTCACTTTCTCTGGTCATAGGAACAACATGAATTTATGCCTGAGGAAGATGAGGTGCGACTGGAGGCCATCAGGTGGAAGACGGGTGTCCCCTCTCTCTGGTCAGTCTCACCCGAGGAAAGGCCATCAGGTAGAAGACGGGTGTCCCCTCTCTCTGGTCAGTCTCACAGGAGGCCATCAGGTAGAAGACGGGTGTCCCCTCTCTCTGGTCGGCCTCACCGGAGGCCATCAGGTAGAAGACGGGTGTCCCCTCTCTCTGGCCGGTCTCACCGGAGGCCATCAGGTAGAAGACGGGTGTCCCCTCTCTCTGGTCAGTCTCACTGGAGGAAAGGCCATCAGGTAGAAGACGGGTGTCCCCTCTCTCTGGCCGGTCTCACCGGAGGCCATCAGGTAGAAGACGGGTGTCCCCTCTCTCTGGTCGGCCTCACCGGAGGCCATCAGGTAGAAGACGGGTGTCCCCTCTCTCTGGCCGGTCTCACCGGAGGCCATCAGGTAGAAGACGGGTGTCCCCTCTCTCTGGCCGGTCTCACCGGAGGCCATCAGGTAGAAGACGGGTGTCCCCTCTCTCTGGTCAGTCTCACCGGAGGCCATCAGGTAGAAGACGGGTGTCCCCTCTCTCTGGTCGGCCTCACCGGAGGCCATCAGGTAGAAGACGGGTGTCCCCTCTCTCTGGTCGGCCTCACCGGAGGCCATCAGGTAGAAGACGGGTGTCCCCTCTCTCTGGCCGGTCTCACCGGAGGCCATCAGGTAGAAGACGGGTGTCCCCTCTCTCTGGTCAGTCTCACTGGAGGAAAGGCCATCAGGTAGAAGACGGGTGTCCCCTCTCTCTGGTCGGTCTCACTGGAGGCCATCAGGTAGAAGACGGGTGTCCCCTCTCTCTGGCCGGTCTCACTGGAGGAAAGGCCATCAGGTAGAAGACGGGTGTCCCCTCTCTCTGGTCGGTCTCACCGGAGGAAAGGAGAGAGCAGGGACCATGAGAGGTGGACCATCTGCTGCGGTCTCCCTCCCACTGAGACAAATGCTGTGATCAAAACAACTTGGAACTCGGAAATCTCTGACTTACGATTTAAGTGCATTGAATACAACTGGAAACTCAGGAAAAAAACGAGATCTGACTGTGAAAAAATATCTTTGAACGGTCACCCAACTCAGAACTCCAAATCAGAAACTCGGACGTCTTTCTCGAGCTCCGACTTCACGACCTGGAGATCACAGACATTGTGATTTGACCTCCCCTCCTCCACATCATGATTTGCCCTTGTCCCCCCCCACACCACATCATGATTTGACCTTCCCCCCCCACACCACATCATGATTTGACCTTCCCCCCCCACACCACATCATGATTTGACCTTGTCTCCCCCCACACACATTGATTTGACCTTGTCCCCCCCACATCATGAATTGACCTTATCCCCCTCCCACACCACATCATGATTTGACCCCCCACCACACCACGATTTGACCTTGTCCCCCTTCATGATTTGAACCCCCCCCTACACATTGATTTGACCTTGCCCCCCCCACATCATGATTTGACCTTGTCCCCCCCACACCACATCATGATTTGAACCCCCCCCAGAGCCACCAGTTGTCTTGAAACCATCAGATACCATAAATCCAGTACAATCAGAAGGATAATCATTTCAGAGTTTCTGCTCAGCAAGTGCTACACGACTGATCTATGTTCTCATCAAAGCTTGAGTTGGGAGATGTGATATGGTGTGAGAACAATGCAGCCAGATCAAGCCATAGAGACAATATGCTGTGAAAATGTAACTTTTTATTAGGTTAATGTTACATTTTTTTAAATAAACATTGTGGCGGTTGAGCTCGGCTTTTGCCAAAGTGTTCTTGACTCAGAAAAGGTTGGTGCCCATTGCATCGGGGTATGACGGTAGCAAAACCATGTTCAAGGTAGTCCCTTCGTTTCCGGTTTCTTCCGTTTGGCGCCTAATGAATTAAGGTCTCCTTGATTACCAGAGTGTCCCCCCAAAAAATGGCACCCTATTCCCTAAAATAGTGCACTACTTTTGACCAGAGCCCATAGGGAATAGGGGGTGCATTTGGGACAGCCCCGCTGTTAGAACCTGGGCTGGTATAAGGCGACGCGGCCACTGAGACAGCCTGACGCCAGCTGGCAGTGGGTTGGGGAGAACTTGGTGGTGAGGACCACATCACTGTGGGAGTAGATGGACCGCACCTCTCGGAGACAGCTGGTCTGGACGGGAAGGCAGTCAGACAGCTCCATACAGTTCTCGTCGAAGGACAGCAGTCGTACTCCGTACCTGCTGGGACAATACTTGATTACAAAGGTGGAAAACTGTGTCCGAGCTCCAAATAGACGCCAATCCCGACACACTCGTGGAGATCGGAGATTTTATAGGCTAAGCAATATGACAATAAGTGCACCTTGCCCTCTGATAGGCTAGGTAGATGTTTTACCATACCGATTTCCACAAGGGGTGGATTTGGGCCTGTATCTTCAGGTTTCTTCTCTTCGGGCTCCTATCACTTGTTCAACCAAGAGCTAGCTAGCTAGCTAGCTAGCTAGCTAGCTAGCTATATATATATATATATAGTAATAGCGGAGTAGAAACCATAATTCTCTCTACCCGTAGGGACAGCAGATGCCATAATTCTCTCTACCCGTAGGGACAGCAGATGCCATAATTCTCCCTACCCGTAGGGGGAGCAGATGTCATAATTCTCTCTACCAGTAGAGGGAGCAGATGTCATAATTCTCTCTACCAGTAGGGGGAGCAGATGTCATAATTCTCTCTACCAGTAGGGACAGCAGATGCCATAATTCTCTCTACCAGTAGGGACAGCAGATGTCATAATACTCTCTACCCGTAGGGACAGCAGATGTCATAATTCTCTCTACCAGTAGGGACAGCAGATGTCATAATTCTCTCTACCAGTAGGGACAGCAGATGCCATAATTCTCTCTAGCAGTAGGGACAACAGATGTCATAATTCTCTCTACCAGTAGGGACAGCAGATGTCATAATTCTCTCTACCCGTAGGGACAGCAGATGTCATAATTCTCTCTACCAGTAGGAGGAGCAGATGTCATAATTCTCTCTACCAGTAGGAGGAGCAGATGTCATAATTCTCTCTACCAGTAGGAGGAGCAGATGTCATAATTCTCTCTACCAGTAGGAGGAGCAGATGTCATAATTCTCTCTACCAGTAGGAGGAGCAGATGTCATAATTCTCTCTACCAGTAGGGACAGCAGATGTCATAATTCTCTCTACCAGTAGGGGGAGCAGATGCCATAATTCTCTCTACCAGTAGGGACAGCAGATGTCATAATTCTCTCTACCAGTAGGGACAGCAGATGTCATAATTCTCTCTACCAGTAGGGACAGCAGATGTCATAATTCTCTCTACCAGTAGGGACAGCAGATGCCATAATACTCTCTACCAGTAGGGACAGCAGATGTCATAATACTCTCTACCAGTAGGGGGAGCAGATGCCATAATTCTCTCTACCAGTAGGGGGAGCAGATGCCATAATTCTCTCTATCCGTAGAGGGAGCAGATGTCATAATTCTCTCTACCAGTAGGGGGAGCAGATGCCATAATTCTCTCTACCCGTAGGGACAGCAGATGCCATAATACTCTCTACCAGTAGGGGGAGCAGATGTCATAATTCTCTCTACCAGTAGGGGGAGCAGATGCCATAATACTCCCTACCAGTAGGGGGAGCAGATGCCATAATACTCTCTACCAGTAGGGGGAGCAGATGCCATAATACTCCCTACCCATAGGGGGAGCGGATGCCATAATACTCCCTACCAGTAGGGGGAGCAGATGCCATAATACTCCCTACCCATAGGGGGAGCAGATGAGCCGCCCGTCAGGACTGAAGCACAACTCCTTGATGTAGCCCCTCCCCACGTTAGCCTCCTCGATGTAGTGGGTCAGACGTAGAGAGCAGCGCGGGGAGACGGGGGGACGTGTAGGGGAGCCATCCTGGAACTCATACACACATGTCCACTGGAGAGGAGAGAGGGGGAGGGAGGCATGGAGTGAAGGGGAAGGACAGAGGAATAGGGGAGGAAGAGGAGAGAAAGGAGGGAGTTGGAGAAGAGAGAGGGAGGGAGGAGAAGAGAGGGAGGGTAACAGGAAGACAGAAGAAGAGTGGAGAAACAGAAGAGGGTTAGAGACTAAACGTTAACCTGCTCATCAATGCTGCCAGACAGAGCATGTCCAAGTGAAAATCTTAAATGGACCCCAAAGCCCTTGTGGAGATCTGAGAGGATTTGATTGGTACAAGCAATAATGAAACGTCCACTGAGCCAATCAAAGGGCAAGGTGGAGATACAGAGCCTTCAGGAAGTATTCACACCCCTTGACTGATACCACATTCTGTTGTTACAGCCTGAGTTCTAAAACTCACCCATCTACACATAATGACAGTGAAAACCTGTTTGTTTTTAGAAATGTTAGCAAATTTATTGAAAACGAAATCCAGAAATATAGAATTTACACAAGTATTCACACAGCTCAGTCATTACTCTGTCAAGCCCCTTTTGGCAGCGAAAATAGAGTCTTTCTGGGTTTCTTTAAGAGATTTCCACACCTGGATTGTGAAACATTTACCAATTACTGTTTTTCATTTTTTAAATTGTTGAAACTCTGTCAAATTGGTTGTTGATCATTGTTAAGACAACCATTTTCAGGTCTTACCATAGATTTGACTAGATTTAAGTCAAACTGTAACTCGACCACCGTCCAAAGTGTGATTAATAACTCTACCTCAAAGGGATATTCAGTGGCGTAAAGATACTTTAAAGTACTACTTCAGTAGTTTTTGGGGGATATCTGTACTTTACCATTTATATTTTTCCCTACTTTTACATTCCAAAAGAAAATAAAAGTACTTTTTACACCGGAGTCCCTGACACTCAAAAGTATTAGTTACATTTTTAATGTTCAGCAGGACAGGAAATTGGTCCAATTCACAAACTTATCAAGAGAACATCCCTGGTCATCCCTACTGTCTCTGATCTGGAGGACTCACTAAACAGAGAACATCCCTGGTCATCCCTACTGCCTCTGATCTGGAGGACTCACTAAACAGAGAACATCCCTGGTCATCCCTACTGCCTCTGATCTGGAGGACTCACTAAACAGAGAACATCCCTGGTCATCCCTACTGTCTCTGATCTGGAGGACTCACTAAACAGAGAACATCCCTGGTCATCCCTACTGTCTCTGATCTGGAGGACTCACTAAACAGAGAACATCCCTGGTCACCCCTACTGTCTCTGATCTGGAGGACTCACTAAACAGAGAACATCCCTGGTCATCCCTACTGCCTCTGACCTGGAGCTCTCACTAAACAGAGAACATCCCTGGTCACCCCTACTGCCTCTGATCTGGAGGACTCACTAAACAGAGAACATCCCTGGTCATCCCTACTGTCTCTGATCTGGAGGACTCACTAAACAGAGAACATCCCTGAACAGGACTCCATCCCTGGTCATCCCTACTGCCTCTGATCTGGAGGACTCACTAAACAGAGAACATCCCTGGTCATCCCTACTGTCTCTGATCTGGAGGACTCACTAAACAGAGAACATCCCTGGTCACACCTACTGTCTCTGATCTGGAGGACTCACTAAACAGAGAACATCCCTGGTCATCCCTACTGCCTCTGATCTGGAGGACTCACTAAACAGAGAACATCCCTGGTCATCCCTACTGTCTCTGATCTGGTGGACACAAATGCTTAGTTTGTAAATGATGTCTGAGGGTTGGAGCGTGCCCCTGTTTATTTGTAAATTAAAAAAAAAAAAAAAAAATCATGCCATCTGCTTTGCTTAATATAAGAAAAGTGAAATGTGTGTAGATGTAGGGGAGAGGTGTGTGTAGATGTCGGGGAGAGGTGTGTGTAGATGTCGGGGAGAGGTGTGTGTAGATGTCGGGGAGAGGTGTGTGTAGATGTCGGGGAGAGGTGTGTGTAGATGTCGGGGAGAGGTGTGTGGTGTAGATGTGTGTAGGGGAGAGGTGTGTGTGTCGATGTGTGTAGGGGGGAGAGGTGTGTGATGTAGATGTAGGGTGTGTGTAGATGTCGGGGAGAGGTGTGTGTAGATGTAGGGGAGAGGTGTGTGTAGATGTAGGGGAGAGGTGTGTGTAGATGTAGGGGAGAGGTGTGTGATGTAGATGTGTGTGTAGAGGGGAGGGGAGGGTGTGTGTAGATGTAGGGGAGAGGTGTGTGTAGATGTAGGGGAGAGGTGTGTGTAGATGTAGGGGAGAGGTGTGTGTAGATGTAGGGGAGAGGTGTGTGTAGATGTAGGGGAGAGGTGTGTGTAGATGTCGGGGTGCAGTGTGGTGAAAGTTACCTCCTGGGGGTTTTGGGGGGTCAGGTGACTCACCTCCTGGTCATCCATGTTGGAGGAGCAGCGTATGAGGGCAGCCCAGCCTTTAGGGTGAAGCTGGAGAGAGGTGATGCAGTTCCCCCTGTCCCTCTCTCCTGGGATCTCTGGAGTCAACACCTCCAAACTATTCCTGGGGGAGAGACCTGGGAGAGGGAAGAGGGGCAGCAACATGAAGTTAACACGAGGGCTGGCACAATGACCTCCTAACCGTGGAGGTTAGTTATGTGTAGAGACAGTCATAACGAATAAAAAAACAAACACCCGTTCTACTCCATCTATTTCTATGGCAGCACACAGTCAGCAGGAGAACATATGGGTAAAACAGTCATTGCTGTGACCGCTGTCATTGCTGTGACCGCTGTCATTGCTGTGACCGCTGTCATTGCTGTGACCGCTGTCATTGCTGTGACCGCTGTCATTTGGCTGGTCAATTACATGGCCGTCAAAGCCTCAGTTAACACATCACATTACTTAACATAGAGGGGGGAAAATAACACAACGTGACACGCTGACAGTCAACACAACGTGACACGCTGACAGTCAACACAACGTCACACGCTGACAGTCAACACAACGTGACACGCTGACAGTCAACACAACGTGACACGGTGACAGTCAACACAACGTGACACGCTGACAGTCAACACAACGTGACACGCTGACAGTCAATTACATGACAGTCAACACAACGTGACACGCCGACAGTCAACACATGACACATTACTTACAGTCATGACAGTCAACACAACGGACACGCTGACAGTCAACAACGTTAACGCTGACAGTCAACACAACGTGACACGCTGACAGTCAACACAACGTGACACGCCGACAGTCAACACAACGTCACACGCTGACAGTCAACACAGCATTACACGCTGACAGTCAACACAACGTGACACGCTGACAGTCAACACAACGTCACACGCTGACAGTCAACACAGCATTACACGCTGACAGTCAACACAACGTGACACGCTGACAGTCAACACAACGTGACACGCTGACAGTCAACACAACGTCACACGCTGACAGTCAACACAGCATTACACGCTGACAGTCAACACAGCGTTACACGCTGACAGTCAACTAGGGCTGTTCCATTGCGGAGGCCGATTGGCTCCCATCTCAGTGGACTGATCCATTGCGGAGGCCGATTGGCTCCCGTCTCAGTGGACTGATCCATTGCGGAGGCCGATTGGCTCCCATCTCAGTGGACTGATCCATTGCGGAGGCCGATTGGCTCCCGTCTCAGTGGACTGATCCATTGCGGAGGCCGATTGGCTCCCGTCTCAGTGGACTGATCCATTGCGGAGGCCGCGGGGAAGGCACAGCCCATCACTCTAAGACAAGTGATACTGAAATTGCATATATTTACATTACGTAAGAACAACGGTGCAACGCTAATAAATGCGGAGGCCGATAACAAATGGCTTTCTCCGTTGGATACCGTCGCCGTCTGGGTTGTGATCCATTCCAGCGTAGAATTGGCACCTTTCTCTTCGTCATGTGCATAGTAGCAAAGTTCACCAGCAGCTTGGGAACGGCGGCGGAGGCAGCAGAGACGAGGAAACAGCCCTTTACAGTAGAAACCTTATGAGGACTATAATCAACTGTTCAGCGTGCCTGGTTTTATAAATGATCCATATATAATCAACTGTTCAGCGTGCCTGGTTTTATAAATGATCCATATATAATCAACTGTTCAGTTCAGCCTGGTTTTATAAATGATCCATATATAATCAACTGTTCAGCGTGCCTGGTTTTATAAATGATCCATATATAATCAACTGTTCAGCGTGCCTGGTTTTATAAATGATCCATATATAATCAACTGTTCAGTGCCTGGTTTTATAAATGATCCATGTTCAGCGTGCCTGGTTTTATGATCCATATATAATCAACTGTTCATCCATATATAATCAACTGTTCAGGTGCCTGGTTTTATAAATGATCCATATATAATCAACTGTTCAGCGTGCCTGGTTTATAACTGTTCATGGATCCCAATGATCCAACTGTTCAACGTGCCTGGTTTTATAAATGATCCATATATAATCAACTGTTCAACGTGCCTGGTTTTATAAATGATCCATATATAATCAACTGTTCAGCGTGCCTGGTTTTATAAATGATCCATATATAATCAATAATCAGCGTGCCTGGTTTTATAAATGATCCATATATAATCAACTGTTCAATAAATGATCCATATATAATCAACTGATCGTTCAACGTGCCTGGTTTTATAAATGATCCATATATAATCAACAACTGTTCAGCGTGCCTGGTTTTATAAATGATCCATATATAATCAACTGTTCAGCGTGCCTGGTTTTATAAATGATCCATATATAATCAACTGTTCAACGTTAAATGATCCATATAATCAACTGTTCAGCGTGCCTGGTTTTATAAATGATCCAATATAATCAACTGTTCAACGTTATATAATCAACTGTTCAACGTGCCTGGTTTTATAAATGATCCATATATAATCAACTGTTCAGCGTGCCTGGCTTTATAAATGATCCATATATATATATATAATCAACTGTTCAACTGTTTTTATAAATGATCCATATATAATCAACTGTTCAACGTGCCTGGTTTTATAAATGATCCATATATAATCAACTGTTCAACGTGCCTGGTTTTATAAATGATCCATATATAATCAACTGTTCAGCGTGCCTGGTTTTATAAATGATCCATATATAATCAACTGTTCAGCGTGCCTGGTTTTTTATAAATGATCCATATATAATAATATATATATGTGCATATATAATCAACTGTTCAGCTGTTTTATAAATGCCTGGTTTTATAAATGATCCATATATAATCAACTGTTCAGCGTGCCTGGTTTTATAAATGATCCATATATAATCAACTGTTTTTATAAATGATCAGTTCGTGCCTGGTTTTATAAATGATCCATATATAATCAACTGTTCAGCGTGCCTGGTTTTATAAATGATCCATATATAATCAACTGTTCAGCCATATATAATCAACTGTTCAGCGTGCCTGGTTTTATAAATGATCCATATATAATCAACTGTTCAGCGTGCCTGGTTTTATAAATGATCCATATATAATCAACTGTTCAGTTTGGTTTTATAAATGATCCATATATAATCAACTGTTCAGCGTGCCTGGTTTTATAAATGATCCATATATAATCAACTGTTCAGCGTGCCTGGTTTTATAAATGATCCATATATAATCAACTGTTCAGCGTGCCTGGTTTTATAAATGATCCATATATAATCAACTGTTCAACGTGCCTGGTTTTATAAATGATCCATATATAATCAACTGTTCAGCGTGATCCTGGTTTTTTATAAATGATCCATATATAATCAACTGTTCAGCGTGCCTGGTTTTATAAATGATCCATATATAATCAACTGTTCAGCGTGCCTGGTTTTATAAATGATCCATATATAATCAACTGTTCAGCGTGCCTGGTTTTATAAATGATCCATATATAATCAACTGTTCAACGTGCCTGGTTTTATAAATGATCCATATATAATCAACTGTTCAGCGTGCCTGGTTTTATAAATGATCCATATATAATCAACTGTTCAACGTTCCATATATAATCAACTGTTCAACGTGCCTGGTTTTTTATAAATGATCCATATATAATCAACTGTTCAGCGTGCCTGGTTTTATAAATGATCCATATATAATCAACTGTTCAGCGTGCCTGGTTTTATAAATGATCCATATATAATCAACTGTTCAGCGTGCCTGGTTTTATAAATGATCCATATATAATCAACTGTTCAGCGTGCCTGGTTTTATAAATGATCCATATATAATCAACTGTTCAACGTGCCTGGTTTTATAAATGATCCATATATAATCAACTGTTCAACGTGTTCATATATAATCAACTGTTCAGCGTGCCTGGTTTTATAAATGATCCATATATAATGTTCATCCTGGTTTTATAAATGATCCATATATAATCATATATATATCAACTGTTCAGCGTGCCTGGTTTTATAAATGATCCATATATAATCAACTGTTCAACGTGGTTTTATAAATGATCCATATTATAAATGATCCATATATAATCAACTGTTCAACGTGCCTGGTTTTATAAATGATCCATATATAATCAACTGTTCAAAAATGATCCACGTCCATACTATATATAATCAACTGCCTGGTTTTATAAATGATCCATATATAATCAACTGTTCAGCGTGCCTGGTTTTATAAATGATCCATATATAATCAACTGTTCAGCGTGCCTGGTTTTATAAATGATCCATATATAATCAACTGTTTGCCTGGTAAAATGATCCATATATAATCAACTGTTCAGCGTGCCTGGTTTTATAAATGATCCATATATAATCAACTGTTCAACGTGCCTGGTTTTATAAATGATCCATATATAATCAACTGTTCAGCGTGCCTGGTTTTATAAATGATCCATATATAATCAACTGTTCAACGTGCCTGTTTTATAAATGATCCATATATAATCAACTGTTCAGCGTGCCTGGTTTTATAAATGATCCATATATAATCAACTGTTCAACGTGTTTTTATAAATGATCCATATATAATCAACTGTTCAACGTGCCTGGTTTTTATAAATGATCCATATATAATCAACTGTTCATATAAATGATCCAATATAATCAACTGTTCAGCGTGCCTGGTTTTATAAATGATCCATATATAATCAACTGTTCAGTGCCTGGTTTTATAAATGATCCATATATAATCAACTGTTCAGCGTATAAATAAATGATCTATATAATCATATAAATGATCCATATATAATCAACTGTTCAACGTGTTCATAAATGATCCATATATAATCAACTGTTCAGCGCTGGTTTTATAAATGATCCATGTTCAGTTTTATAAATGATCCATATATAATCAACTGTTCAATAAATGATCCATATATAATCAACTGTTCAGCGTGCCTGGTTTTATAAATGATCCATATATAATCAACTGTTCAGCGTGCCTGGTTTTATAAATGATCCATTATAATCAACTGTTCATCCATATATATATAATCAACTGTTCAGCGTGCCTGGTTTTATAAATGATCCATATATAATCAACTGTTCAGCGTGCCTGGTTTTATAAATGATCCATATATAATCAACTGTTCAACGTGCCTGGTTTTATAAATGATCCATATATAATCAACTGTTCAACGTGCCTGGTTTTATAAATGATCCATGCCTGGTTTTATAAATGATCCATATATAATCAACTGTTCAGCGTGCCTGGTTTTATAAATGATCCATATATAATCAACTGTTCAACGTGCCTGGTTTTATAAATGATCCATATATAATCAACTGTTCAGCGTGCCTGGTTTTATAAATGATCCATATATAATCAACTGTTCAGCGTGCCTGGTTTTATAAATGATCCATATATAATCAACTGTTCAACCCATATATAATCAACTGTTCAGCCCTGGTTTATATATCCAATAATAAATCAACTGTTCATAAATGATCCATATATAATCAACTGTTCAGCGTGCTGGTTTTAAATAATATATAATCAACTGTTCATCCATATATAATCAACTGTTCAACGTGCGTTTTATAAATGATCCATATATAATCAACTGTTCAGCGTTTTTTATAAATGATCCATATATAATCAACTGTTCAGCGTGCCTGGTTTTATAAATGATCCATATATAATCAACTGTTCAGCGTGCCTGGTTTTATAAATGATCGTATAAATGATCCATATATAATCAACTGTTCAGCGTGCCTGGTTTTATAAATGATCCATATATAATCAACTGTTCAGCGTGCCTGGTTTTATAAATGATCCATATATAATCAACTGTTCAGCGTATATAAATGATCCATATATAATCAACTGTTCAACGTGCCTGGTTTTATAAATGATCCATATATAATCAACTGTTCAGCGTGCCTGGTTTTATAAATGATCCATATATATATATATAGCGTGCCTGGTTTTATAAATGATCCAACTGTTCAGCGTGCCTGGTTTTATAAATGATCCATATATAATCAACTGTTCATCCATGGTTTTATAAATCATGTCCATATAAATCAACTGTTCAGCGTGCCTGATCCATATATAATCAACTGTTCAGCGTTTTGGTTTTATAAATGATCCATATATAATCAACTGTTCAGCGTGCCTGGTTTTATAAATGATCCATATATAATCAACTGTTCAGCGTGCCTGGTTTTATAAATGATCCATATATAATCAACTGTTCAGCGTGCCTGGTTTTATAAATGATCCATATATAATCAACTGTTCAGCGTGCCTGGTTTTATAAATGATCCATATATATCAACTGTTCATATAAATATCCATATAAATCAACTGTTCAGCGTGCCTGGTTTTATAAATGATCCATATATAATCAACTGTTCAACGTGCCTGGTTTTATAAATGATCCATATATAATCAACTGTTCATGCCTGGTTTTATAAATGATCCATATATAATCAACTGTTCAGCGTGCCTGGTTTTATAAATGATCCATATATAATCAACTGTTCATAAATGATCCATATATAATCAACTGTTCAGCGTGCCTGGTTTTATAAATGATCCATATATAATCAACTGTTCAGCGTATATAATCAACTGCCTGGTTTTATAAATGACCCATATATAATCAACTGTTCAGCGTGCCTGGTTTTATAAATGATCCATATATAATCAACTGTTCAGCGTGCCTGGCTTTATAAATGATCCATTTATAATCAACAGAAAGACAGATGTTACTTCTGTTGCCTGTTTGTTAATAATATTATATAAATAGAGTATTAGGTTAATAATAATTATTACGTGGAGCTCTGATCCTCATGTAATGGCAAAATGTTGGATAAAGTAATTTCACCGATTCGGCTGTCTTTAATCTCTTGATTTGGTGTAATAAAGGCTTTGCACTTTGTTTTTTCGTGAGAACGGACTGGTATCACATATATATTTATTTATTGTTGTTGTTTACACTGTTCCAAACTGGACAGAAAAATACAATTGTAAACGACACCTGTTCGTCACACAGTATCCACGCAGCTCCACGGATCTCCTCCTTATAGCAGCCTTGTAGAACCACCATGGAGCTGGAGGCCTGCTCATTTACCCTCCTTTGTCTGGATCTCCAGTAGTTTCCACAACTAAGTCAAATGTCTTCCACACATCTGACTTTCTCTTTCCCTCCTGAGCAACCAGTAAACATTTGCCTGTTTTGAGTATATTTGTCACGTTCCCTGCATCCATTTTGCTGTCATGTTACGGTGTCCATTTTGCTGTCATGTTACGGTGTCCATTTTGCTGTCATGTTACGGTGTTACGGAAAAATATGTCCATGAAAAAGAGCGGGGGGGGGGGTGCGACAAAATCAAAAGTAACAGTCAGTATCTGGTGTGGCCACCAGCTGCATTAGGTATTGCAGTGCATCTCCTCCTCATGGACTGCACCAGATTTGCCAGTTCTTGCTGTGAGATGTTACCCCACTCTTCCACCAAGGGACCTGCAAGTTCCCAGACATTTCTGGAGGGGGGAATGGCCCTACACAATGGGATTGAGATCTGGGTTCTTCGGTGGCCATGGCAGAACACTGACATTCCTGTCTTGCAGGAAATCACACACAGAACGAGCAGCATGGCTGAGGGCATTGTCATGCTGGTGGGTCATGTCAGGATGAGCCTGCAGGAAGGGTACCACATGAGGGAGGAGGATGTCTTCCCTGTAACGCACAGCGTTGAGATTGCCTGCAATGACAACAAGCTCAGTCCGATAATGCTGTGACACACCGACCACGACGGACCCTCCATCTCCAAATCGATCCCGCTCCAGAGTACAGGCCTCAGTGTAAAGCTCATTTCTTCAACGATAAATGCGAATCCGACCATCACCCCTGGTGAGACAAAACCGCGACTCGTCAGTGAAGAGCACTTTTTGCCAGTCCTGTCTGGTCCAGTGACGGTGGATTTGTGGCCATAGGCGATGTTGTTGCCGGTGATGTCTGGTGAGGACCTGCCTTGCAACAGGCCTACAAGCCTTCTGTCCAGCCTCTCTCAGCCTATTGCGGACAGTCTGAGCACTGATGGAGGGATTGTGCATTCCTGGTGTAGCAGTTGTTGTTGCCATCCTGTACCTGTCCCAAAGGTGTGATGTTCAGATGTACCGATCCTGTGCAGGTGTTGTTACACTTGGTCTGCCACTGCGAGGGCGATCAGCTGTCCTTCCTGTCTCCCTGTAGCGCTGTCTTAGGCGTCTCACAGTATGGACATTGCAATTTATTGCACTGGCCACATCTGCAGTCCTCAGGCCTCCTTGGAGCATGCCTAAGGCCCATTCACACAGATGAGCAGGGACCCTGGGCATCTTTCTTTTTGTGTTTTTTCAGTCAGTAGAAAGGCCTCTTTAGTGTCCTACGTTTTCATAACTGTGACCTTAATTGCCTACCGTCTGTAAGCTGTTAGTGTCTTAACGACCGTTCCACAGGTGCATGTTCATTAATTATTTGTGGTTCATTGAACAAGTATGGGAAACAGTGTTTAAACCCTTTACAATGAAGATCTGTGAAGTTACTTGGATTTTTCCTGACTATCTTTGAAAGACAGGGTCCTGAAAAAGGGACGTTTCATTTTTGTTGCCATACGGTCCTTTGCCCTCGACGGCAGAGCCACTCTCGCCCGTCCTCTCTTTCTGGTCTCTGCAGTGACCCCTTCAGTTAACAAGTCTCCTCAACAACAACCTTTTCCTGGCTGCCATTTCCTCCACCATCACTTCAACCTCTTGTTTGCTCCAGTTTTTTGTTTATTTCCTTGGTTATCCATTTTGTTTTTGATATAGCTAGTCTGATGGCTATAATGTATGAGAAAAAATTGCATTTGTTTTTTTGTGCATAAAGGGTTCGCAAGCCAAAAAAATATATATAATTTTGAGACATAAAGCAGATAAATAAATGTAATAAAATAGAAAAATCAACACTTTATTATAGTTAATTATTATATTAAATCCTATCATCATTGTCACATATGTTTATTAATTGGTTTCAAGGGCGTCACTAATGTCAAAATAGGTTTATTAATTGGTTTCAAGGGCGTCACTAATGTCAAAATAAGTTTATAAGATAGTTTTGTAAGTGCACTTAGTTTTGTAAGTGCACTTAGTTTTGTAAGTGCACTTAGTTTTGTAAGTGCACTTACAAAACTATCTAATAAACTTTTTTTTTTCCATAATTAACGTTTTGTGAATCCAGTCCCTGGTCTTTGCTCCACTCCGTTGGTGGAGTTCATTAGGTGTTTATTCCCTCTATCTAATAGCTTGTGTCTGAATGGTTGTTCTACAATAGGACTTGTGTCCGAAGTAAGCCCAGCATGCCTCTAACTGACCTTCTCTGTGAGGGTGGATCTTGCTGGAGTCGTTACCCTGTCGAGGAGCTCCACTTGACCTCGACGCAGACGCTGAGCCATCTAGAGACAGATTCACAATAAATCACCTGAGGTGATAATGATGGGGTTGGGGGGTGATGCAGCACCTCACCTGAGCTGTGAGAGGTGATGATGGGGGGGTGGGGGGGGGGGGGGTCTCACCTGAGCTGAGGGGGTGAGGGTGGGGTGGTGCAGTCACATGGTCTCACCTGAGCTGAGGGGGGTGCGTCTGGCCCGCAGCATACGGTAGCTGCCCACCTCCAGGGACTGTGTGAGGTCCAGGTCGTGAAGGATCAGCAGGTAGCCAGACGACGTGGAGATCAACATCTTGGAACAGTCTGGAGTCAGACGCATTCTCATCAGGTAGCGCGTGTGGAAGAACTTCTTGTGGGGGCAGCCATCCTCTGTAAACCTACAGGCAGAGGAGAAGAGTCAGCCATCCTCTGTAAACCTACAGGCAGAGAAGAAGAGTCAGCCATCCTCTGTAAACCTACAGGCAGAGGAGAAGAGTCAGCCATCCTCTGTAAACCTACAGGCAGAGGAGAAGAGTCAGCCATCCTCTGTAAACCTACAGGCAGAGGAGAGAAGAAACCTACAGGGTCAGCCATCCTCTGTAAACCTACAGGCAGAGAAGAAGAGTCAGCCATCCTCTGTAAACCTACAGGCAGAGGAGAAGAGTCAGCCATCCTCTGTAAACCTACAGCAGAGGAGAAGAGTCAGCCATCCTCTGTAAACCTGCAAACCTAGGCAGAGAAGAAAGAGTCAGCCATCCTCTGTAAACCTACAGGAGAGAAGAAGAGTCAGCCATCCTCTGTAAACCTACAGGCAGAGGAGAGAGCCATCCTCTGAAACCTACAGGCAGTCAGCCATCCTCTGTAAACCTACAGGCAGAGGAGAGAAGAAGAGTCAGCCATCCTCTGTAAACCTACAGGCAGAGGAGAGAAGAAGAGTCAGCCATCCTCTGTAAACCTACAGGCAGAGGAGAGAAGGGTCAGCCATCCTCTGTAAACCTACAGGCAGAGGAGAGAAGAAGAGTCAGCCATCCTCTGTAAACCTACAGGCAGAGGAGAAAGAAGAGTCAGCCATCCTCTGTAAACCTACAGGCAGAGGAGAGAAGAAGAGTCAGCCATCCTCTGTAAACCTACAGGCAGAGGAGAGAAGAAGAGTCAGCCATCCTCTGTAAACCTACAGGCAGAGGAGAGAAGAAGAGTCAGCCATCCTCTGTAAACCTACAGGCAGAGGAGAGAAGAAGTCAGCCACCCTCTGTAAACCTACAGGCAGAGGAGAGAAGAAGAGTCAGCCATCCTCTGTAAACCTACAGGCAGAGGAGAGAAGAAGGGTCAGCCATCCTCTGTAAACCTACAGGCAGAGGAGAGAGAAGGGTCAGCCATCCTCTGTAAACCTACAGGCAGAGGAGAGGAGAAGATCCTCTGTAAGAGAGGAGAGGAGAGTCAGCCATCCTCTGTAAACCTACAGGCAGAGGAGAGGAGAAGAGTCAGCCATCCTCTGTAAACCTACAGGCAGAGGAGAGAAGAAGAGTCAGCCATCCTCTGTAAACCTACAGGCAGAGGAGAGAAGAAGGTCAGCCATCCTCTGTAAACCTACAGGCAGAGGAGAGAAGAAGCCATCCTCTGTCAGCCATCCTCTGTAAACCTACAGGCAGAGGAGAGAAGAAGGGTCAGCCATCCTCTGTAAACCTACAGGCAGAGGAGAGAAGAAGGGTCAGCCACCCTCTGTAAACCTACAGGCAGAGGAGAGAAGAAGGGTCAGCCATCCTCTGTAAACCTACAGGCAGAGGAGAGAAGAAGAGTCAGCCATCCTCTGTAAACCTACAGGCAGAGGAGAGAAGAAGAGTCAGCCATCCTCTGTAAACCTACAGGCAGAGGAGAGAAGAAGAGTCAGCCATCCTCTGTAAACCTACAGGCAGAGGAGAGAAGAAGAGTCAGCCACCCTCTGTAAACCTACAGGCAGAGGAGAGAAGAAGAGTCAGCCATCCTCTGTAAACCTACAGGCAGAGAGAGAAGAAGGGTCAGCCATCCTCTGTAAACCTACAGGCAGAGAGAGAAGAAGGTCAGCCATCCTCTGTAAACCTACAGGCAGGAGGAGAAGGGTCAGCCATCCTCTGTAAACCTACAGGCAGAGGAGAGAAAGGGTCAGCCATCCTCTGTAAACCTACAGGCAGAGGAGAGAAGAAGGGTCAGCCATCCTCTGTAAACCTACAGGCAGAGGAGAGAGGGTCAGCCATCCTCTGTAAACCTACAGGCAGAGGAGAGAAGTAGAGTCAGCCATCCTCTGTAAACCTACAGGCAGAGGAGAGGAGAAGAGTCAGCCATCCTCTGTAAACCTACAGGCAGAGGAGAGAAGAAGGGTCAGCCATCCTCTGTAAACCTAGAGGAGAGAGAAGAGTCAGGAGAAGGAGTCAGCCATCCTCTGTAAACCTACAGGCAGAGGAGAGGAGAAGGGTCAGCCATCCTCTGTAAGAGAAGAAGGGTCAGCCATCCTCTGTAAACCTACAGGCAGAGGAGAGAAGTAGAGTCAGCCATCCTCTGTAAACCTACAGGCAGAGGAGAGGAGAAGAGTCAGCCATCCTCTGTAAACCTACAGGCAGAGGAGAAAGAAGGGTCAGCCATCCTCTGTAAACCTACAGGCAGAGAAGAAGAGTCAGCCATCCTCTGTAAACCTACAGGCAGAGGAGAGGAGAAGGGTCAGCCATCCTCTGTAAGAGAAGAAGAAGTCAGCCATCCTCTGTAAACCTACAGGCAGAGGAGAAGAAGAGTCAGCCATCCTCTGTAATCCTCTGTAAACCTACAGGCAGAGGAGAAGAAGGGTCAGCCATCCTCTGTAAACCTACAGGCAGAGGAGAGAAGAAGGGTCAGCCATCCTCTGTAAGAGGAGAGGAGAAGGGTCAGCCATCCTCTGTAAACCTACAGGCAGAGGAGAGAAGAAGAGTCAGCCATCCTCTGTAAACCTACAGGCAGAGGAGAGAAGAAGAGATCCTCTGTAAGAGGAGAAGAAGGTCAGCCATCCTCTGTAAGAGGAGAGAAGAAGGGTCCTCTGAAGAAGAGTCAGCCATCCTCTGTAAGAGGAGAAGAAGAGTCAGGGGCTGCATCCTAAATGGCACCCACCATATTCCCTAAATAGTGCACTCCTTTTGACCAGAAACCTATGGTAGTACACTATATTGAGAATAGCATGCCATTTGTGACACAGCCTCAGGCTGGCTGTTGTGCAAACACCGGCCTTTCACCGATAACACCGGCAGATAGCACCGGCCTACCCGGCCTTTCACCGACAGATAGCGCCGGCCTGGCACCGGCACATAGCGCCTGGCACCGACAGACAGCGCCGGCCTGGCACCGGCACGCGGGCCTGGCACCGACAGACCGGCAGCGCGCCGGCGGCACCGGGCGCCGGCCTGGCACCGCACCGCCGGCCTGGCACCGACAGACAGCGCCGGCCTGGCACCGACAGATAGCACCCGGCCTGGCACCGACAGATAGACACCGCCGCCTGGCACCGACAGATAGCGCCGGCCTGGCACCGACAGATAGCGCCGGCCTGGCACCGACAGATAGCGCCGGCCTGGCACCGACAGATAGCACCGGCCTGGCACCGACAGACAGCGCCGGCCTGGCACCGACAGACAGCGCCGGCCTGGCACCGACAGATAGCGCCGGCCTGGCACCGACAGATAGCACCGGCCTGGCACCGACAGATAGCACCGGCCTGGCACCGACAGATAGCACCGGCCTGGCACCGACAGATAGCACCGGCCTGGCACCGACAGATAGCACCGGCCTGGCACCGACAGATAGCACCGGCCTGGCACCGACAGATAGCACCGGCCTGGCACCGATAACATTGACCGATAACACCGGCCGATAACACCAGCCTAACACTGACAGATGACACTGAGCTCAACGTAGACAGAAAACAACCTTACTGTGTTATTCTAAAGTGAAATCAAAACATTATTCTGAAAGTCAACTTACTAATTAAACATGCTGTAGTGGAAACGTGTATACGCATTGACACACACACACCTGTTGGTGTCCCAGGTGATGACGTTTCCGTCAAAGCCAGAGGTGACAAGGAGCCGTGTGTTGGTGTCGTACTCTATGTTCTTGACCCAGCTGGCGTGACCGTGCAGAGAGCACACTTTAGAGTTGAGCTTCCTCAGGTCCCACAGAGCTATGGTGGTGTCATCAGAACATGTGGCAAACAAACGGTTGTCCAGAAACCTGTAGAGACGAGCAGAACATACATTATAATAACAATAGCGTACGTAGGTGTTTCCTTGCTTCCTAAGTCCTTGCCACCTTCTCTATCGTATTGGAGGAGATGGTCCAGGGTCCCTCCCCTCGGACCTTATCGTCTAATGAGTTTTGAAACAGACGCAAGAGAGGAATCAAGCTTGAATTCATTGAGATAGACATGTAGGCCGAACCATGAGACATATGCAAATTAATTGCTCCCCATCTATCTTCAGAGTTCGTTCTGTTAGGTGACCTAAACTGGGATATGCTTATCATCCCGGCAGTCCTACAATCTAAGCTAGATGCCCTCAATCTCACACAAATTATCAAGGAACCTACCAGGTACAACCCTAAATCCATAAACATGGGCACCCTCATAGATATTACCCTGACCAACTTGCCCTCCAAATCCACCTCTGCTGTTTTCAATCAGGATCTCAGCGATCACTGGCTCATTGCCTGTATCCGTTATTGGTCCGCGGTCAAACGACCACCTCTCATCACTGTCAAACGTTCCCTAAAACACTTCTGCGAGCAGGCCTTTCTAATCAACATGGCCCGGGTATCCTGGAAGGATTTTGACCTCATCCCATCAGTAGAGGATGCCTGGTTATTCTTTAAAAGTGCTTTCCTCACCATCTTAAATAAGCATGCCCAATTCAAAAACATGTAGAACTTTGAACAGCCCATGATTCACTCCAGACTTGACTGCCCTTGACCAGCACAAAAACATCCTGTGGCATTCTGAATTAGCATCAAATATCCCCGTGATGCAACTTTCAGGGAAGTCAGGAACCAATATACACAGGCAGTTAGGAAAGCTAAGGCTAGCTTTTTCAAAACGAAAGTTGAATCCTGTAGCACTAATTACAAAAAGTTCTGGGACACTGTAAAGTCCATGGAGAATAAGAGCACCTCCTCCCAGCTGCCCACTGCTCTGAGGCTAGGAAACACTCACCACCAATAATTCCACTATAATTGAGAATTTCAAAAAGCATTTCTCTACGGCTGCCCATGCTTTCCTCCTGGCTACCCCAACTCCGGCCAACAGCTCCGCACCCACCCCCCCGCAGCTACTTACCCGAGCCTCCCCAGCTTCTCCTTCACCCAAATCCAGATAACAGATGTTCTGAAAGAGCTGCAAAACCTGGACCCGCACAAATCAGCTGGGCTAGACAATCTGGACCCTCTCTTTCTAAAACTATCCGCCGCCATTGTTGCAACCCCTATTACTAGTCTGTTCAACCTCTCTTTCGTATCGTCCGAGATTCCCTGCCTTTCTAAAGTCTTCGAAAGCCAAGTTAACAAACAGATTACCGACCATTTTGAATCCCACCGTACCTTCTCATCTATGCAATCCAGTTTCCGAGCTGGTCACGGGTGCACCTCAGCCACGCTCAAGGTACTAAACGATATCATAACCGCCATCGGTAAAAGACAATACTGTGCAGCAGTCTTCACTGACCAGGCCAAGGCTTTCGACACTGCCAATAAGAATACGGTGATTGACAGACTCAATAGCCCTCGTTTCTCAAATGCCACGCCTGGATCACCAACTACTTCTCAGATAGAGTTCAGTGTGTCAAATAGGAGGGCCAGTTGTCCATGCCTCTGGCAGTCTATGGGGGTGCCACAGGGTTCAATTCTCGGGCCGACTCTTTTCTCTGAATATATCAATGATGTTGCTCTTGCTGCTGGGGATTCTCTGATCCACCTCTACGCAGTCGACACCATTCTGTATACTTCTGGCCCTTCTTTGGACATTGTGTTAACTAACCTCCAGACGAGCTTCAATGCCATACAACTCTCCTTCCGTGGCCTCCAACTGCTCTTAAAACACTAGTAAAACTAAATGCATGCTCTTCAACCAATCGCTGCCCGCACCTGCCCGCCCGACTAGCATCACTACTCTGGACGGTTCTGACTTAGAATATGTGGACAACTACAAATACTTAGGTGTCTGGCTAGACTGTAAAAACTCTCCTTCCAGACTCATATTAACCTCTTACATCTATGGGGGCGCTATTTCATTTTTGGATGAAAAACGTTCCCGTTTTAAACAAGATATTTTGTCACAAAAAGATGCTCGACTATGCATATAATTGATACCATTCGAAAGAAAACACTCTGACGTGTCCAGAAATACCAAGATATTCTCTGTGCGTGCCCTAGAACGTGAGCTTCAGGCAAAACCAAGATGAGATGGCATCCAGGAAATGACAAGGATTTTTGAGGCTCTGTTTTCCATTGTCTCCTTATATGGCTGTGAATGCTGAGATGAGTCAACCCTTTCTGTCATTTCCCCAAGGTGTCTGCAGCATTGTGACGTATTTGTGGGCAGATCATTGGAAGATTGACCATAAGAGACCACATTTACCAGGTGTCCGCCCGGTGTATGCCCTCGTCGGCTGGCCCTCGCTACATATTCGTCACCAAACCCACTGCGCCAGGTCAAATTGGTGCGCAAAACCCACCTGCCAGTATTTTTCCATGCGATACAGAGAGGAAAGCAAGCTTCACAAACTGCATATCAATGAAGAGATATGTGAAAAAACACCTTGAGGATTGATTCCAAACAACGTTTGCCATGTTTCCGATATTATGTAGTTAATCCGGAAAAAGTTTTACGTTGTAGGTGACTGAATTTTCGGTTCGTTTCAAGCCAGACGCAATGTAGAAAACGGAACGATTTCTCCTACACACAGACGCTTTCAGGAAAAACTACGCATTTGGTATGTAACTGAGAGTCTCCTCATTGAAAACATCAGAAGCTCTTCAAAGGTAAATGATTTTATTTATTTGGTTATCTGGTTTTTGTGAAAATGTTGCGTCAAATGCTACTCAAAATGCTATGCTAGCTTTGCATACTCTTACACAAATTAGTCAATTTCTATGGTTCAAAAGCATATTTTGAAAATCTGAGATGACAGTGTTGTTAAGAAAAGGCTAAGCTTGAGAGCAGACGCATTATTTTCATTTTATTTGCGATTTTCAGAAATCGTTAACGTTGCGTTATGCTAATGAGCCTGAGGCTTTAGTCACAAACCCGGATCCGGGATGGGGAGTTTCAAGAAGTTAAGCATCTCCAATCCAAAATTAAATCTAGAATCAGCTTCCTATTTTGCAACAAAGCCTCCTTCACTCATGCTGCCAAACATACCCTCCTACCGACCCTTGACTTCGGCAATGTCATTTACAAAATAGCCTCCAACACTCTACTCAGCAAACTGGATGCAGTCTATCACAGTGCCGTCCGTTTTTCACCAAAGCCCCATATACCACCCACCACTGTGACCTGTATGCCCTCGTCGGCTGGCCCTCGCTACATATTCGTCACCAAACCCACTGGCTCCAGGTCATCTATAAGTCTTTGCTAGGTAAAGCTCAGTCCGCAGCACCCACCCGTAGCACGCGCTCCAGCAGGAATATTTCACTGGTCATTCCCAAAGCAAACACCTCCCTTGGCCGCCTTTCCTTAGAGTTCTCTGCTGCCAATGACTGGAACGAATAAAAATCGCTTAAGTTGGAGACATATTTCCCTCACCAACTTTAAACATCAGCTTTCTGAGCAGCTAACCGATCGCTGCAGCTGTTCATAGTCCATCTGTAAATAGCCCGTCCTATCTACCTACCTCGTCCCCATATTGTTTTTATTTACTTTTTTTTTAAACTCTTTTGCACACCAGTATCTCTACTTGCTCATCATCATCTGCTCATCTATCACTCCAGTGTTCATTTGCTAAATTGTAATTTCTTCGCTACTATTGGCCTATTTATTGCCTTACCTCCTCACACCATTTGCACACACTGTATATAGACTTTTCTACAATATTATTGAATGTACGTTTGTTTACACCCATGTGTAACTCTGTGTTGTTGTTTGTGTCACACTGCTTTGCTTCATCTTGGCCAGGTCGCAGTGAGAAATTGTTCTCAACTGGCGTCTACCTGGTTAAATAAAGGTGATCTGGCGTCTACCTGGTTAAATAAAGGTGATCTGGCGTCTACCTGGTTAAATAAAGGTGATCTGGCGTCTACCTGGTTAAATAAAGGTGATCTGGCGTCTACCTGGTTAAATAAAGGTGATCTGGCGTCTACCTGGTTAAATAAAGGTGATCTGGCGTCTACCTGGTTAAATAAAGGTGATCTGGCGTCTACCTGGTTAAATAAAGGTGATCTGGCGTCTACCTGGTTATATAAAGGTGATCTGGACTACCTGGTTAAATAAAGGTGATCTGGACAGTCTACCTGGTTAAATAAAGGAGATCAGACAGTCTAGGAGGTTATATAAAGGTGATCAGGCGGACAGACCTGGTTAAATAAAGACAGATCAGACAGACAGGACCAGGTTATAGGACAGACAGACAGGAGGAAACAGACAGGTGGACAGACAGACAGGAGGTTAAATAAAGGTGACAGACAGTCTACCTGGACAAATAAAGGTGGAAGAAAAAAATAAACAGCAGGATGTCATAGCAGTCTAGATACAGATATAGGAGCCATGTATCAGAGCTGGAGCAGACCTAGGAGACTACAGACAGACCAGACAGACAGGAGGACAGACAGACAGGAGGACAGACAGACAGGAGGACAGACAGACAGGAGGACAGACAGGAGACAGACAGGAGGACAGACAGACAGACAGACAGGAGGACAGACAGGAGGACAGACAGGAGGACAGACAGGAGGACAGACAGGAGGACAGGGAACAGCAGACAGTATCTCTGGTCCAGGGACAGTGTGAGGACAGACCAGGAGGACTCAAGACAGAGCATCAGACAGACAGGAGGACAGACAGGAACAAGCCTTGGACCAGGAGACAGACAGGGGGACAGACAGACAGACTAGGAGGACAGACCTGATGACAGACAGACAGGAGGAACAATTACAAACAGACAGGAGGACAGACCTTGGACAGACAGGGACCCAGACATTCATTTTCGACAATTGTTTTGTAGCCCTGAACTAGTAGACAAGGGCTGGATAACTAGTAGACAAGGGCTGGATAACCAGTAGACAGGAGGACAGACAGGAGGGCTGGATAACCAGTAGAAGACAAGGGCTGGATAACCAGTAGAAGACAAGGGCTGGATAACCAGTAGAAGACAAGGGCTGGATAACCAGTAGAAGACAAGGGCTGGATAACAGACAGGAGACAGACAAGGAGGACAGACTGGATAACCAGTAGAAGACAAGGGCTGGATAACCAGTAGAAGACAAGGGCTGGATAACCAGTAGAAGACAAGGGCTGGATAACCAGTAGAAGACTCTGGTCCAGGGCTGGATAACCAGTAGAAGACAAGAGATTGGACACCCACCAGTAGAAGACAAAACCTTTCCTTGGCTGGATAACATTTTCGCAGTTTTGTAGCCCTGAACTAGTACAAGGGCTGGATAACTAGTAGACAAGGGCTGGATAACTAGTAGACAAGGGCTGGATAACTAGTAGACAAGGGCTGGATAACTAGTAGACAAGGGCTGGATAACTAGTAGACAAGGGCTGGATAACTAGAAGACAAGGGCTGGATAACTAGACAAGGGCTGACAAGTTGACAAGGGTGGATAACTCTGGAAGAGTTGGAAACTACAAGGGCTGGATACTAGTAGACTGGATGTAGCTGAGAAAGGTTTGAGAAAGGCTGGGATAGAGAAACCAGTATCTGGGGCGTAACTAGTAGACAAGGGCTCATCAATGAGTATGATAACTAGTGACAAGGGCTCCATAACTTCAAGGCCCACCCAGACTCCCACCCAGACTCCCACTCCCACCCAGACTCCCACCCAGACTCCCCAACTAGTAGACAAGACTCCCACCCAGACAAGGGCTGGATAACCAGTAGACAAGGGCTGGATACCCAGACTCCCACTCCCACCCAGACTCCCACTAGACCAGACTCCCACTCCAGACTCCCACCCAGACTCCCACCCAGACTCCCACTCCCACCCAGACTCCCACCCAGACTCCCACTCCCACCCAGACTCCCACTCCCACCCAGACTCCCACCCAGACTCCCACCCAGAGTCCCACCCAGACTCCCACCCAGACTCAAATCAAATCAAATTTATTTGTCACATACACATGGTTAGCAGATGTTAATGCGAGTGTAGCGAAATGCTTGTGCTTCTAGTTCCGACAATGCAGTAATAACCAACAAGTAATCTAACTAACAATTCCTAATCTACTGTCTTATACACAGAGTAAGGGGATAAAGAATATGTACATAAAGATATATGAATGAGTGATGGTACAGAGCAGCATAGGCAAGATACAGTAGATGGTATCGAGTACAGTATATACATATGAGATGAATATGTAAACAAAGTGGCATAATTAAAGTGGCTAGTGATACATGTATTACATAAGGATGCAGTCGATGATATAGAGTACAGTATATACATATGCATATGAGATGAATAATGTAGGGTAAGTAACACCCAGACTCCCACTAGACAGCTCTGCAAGTGTTATGTCAAAAATGCCTGACTTCTGACCTCTGCCTGGCAGTAATGATTGATTGCTGTTGTGCTGAATAGGCACATTTTTGTATGCTTGTACATTTTTACTTAGCCATTCTTTGGAAGGATATCATAAATGATCGTAGTCGCTCAGCAAAACTCTATATTTGGTAAATAACTAACATATTTTGACGTAAAGCTTGCAGAGCTGTGTAACGGGAGTTTCCCAGGGCGTTTGAGAGGAGACACGACATACTCATCGTCGGCATCTCCCAACGCCCAGATACTGGGGCAGAGAACACATCTATGGTACCTGATGTTATTGACACAGTCTTCATGGGCCTCCACCAGGGTCTTGATGTGCTTGGAAGAGATGGGATCGAACAGGAGAACCTCTGTCTGCTCACAGGCCACTGTCAGGACAGACCTGGGGATTGGTGAGATAGAAGGTCACAACGACAGGCCCAGTCTGGATTGTGTTCTGTTTGGACCCCAGGAAGAGTAGCTGCTGCTTTTGCAACAACTAATGGGGATCCTAATAAAATACCTCACCTAGGTCAACTTGTGTAATGTAAAAGGTCTGTCTGTGGATTGTGACACCTGATCATACAACTTTAGCTTTCCTATTACCATTTTGCACAAATATGGATAAAACTTATGTCTAAAAATGAACAAACACTTAACATCCATTTTCATCCTGTCCTTACCCGTCGGGGGAGTATTCCAAATTGAACACTGCGCCATGAGTTTGGGTACTGAGATTGACCGAGTCTGCAGCCGGACTCATGGAAGAATACAAGTTCGTCATTGTCCGAAAGTTATCTCTAGATGGATCCACGAACAGCCCTCTCCTTATAGTCCTGCTCTGTAGCATGGAGAACAGGCTGTTGGAGCTACTCTCAACCGAACCAGGGCCAGCCATAGAGGTACCCCTCCCTTGCCCCGGGGCGCCTTGTACATTCGGCTGACACCGGGGATTGTCCTGCGCGGCTGCAGAATCCGCCCTGGAGCTTCCCGGGTGAAGACTACTCTCCTCTCGGCTGCTCTGCGGAGGACGCGCCGGTGTCTTGCCTTCATCGGCGGAATCATCTGTCTGCGGGCCCTGTTCCTTGTCCGACACCCGGCTGCTGGACGTGTCCTGCGACTCGTCCGGGTCCACGCTGTCGCTCTGCTGCTCCGAGCTCATTGTGGCTGTTATCGCCAACGGGTGCCTGTGCAGGCCCCTTGTTTCACAGATAGTGTCTCGGTTCAACAACGAATTGTGCAATTGTTGTATCTCGAATACACCTTACCTCTACTCCGTTAAGACAATCCCCACCCCCCACCCCCCCAACAAACAAAAAAACGTGGGTGGAATTTGACGAAACTAGACAAGAGACGGAATGGCTATTTGATGTAGCAAACCACACAACACCGGAGCAAAATAAACCAAGTGCTGTGACGGAGTTCAGCTTCCTTCTTCTTCTTCCGCGGAATTTCAGTGGTCAAAACTAAGACAATAAATTGGATACCTCCACCTAGTGGACATAGTTATACTTTCATTTCATAAAACAGTTTCATAAACAAAAGTCGAATTTGGTTTGTCACAAGCACCGAATATAACGAGTGGAGAGTTAACCGTGACATGCTTCTTTAAGAGTTATTCCCAACGATGCAGTATTTAAAAAAATATATTATAATTTTTTTTAAAGTAACACAAGAATGGAGCTTTATACAGGGATTACAATATCAATGCTATTACCAGATCAAATGTTGTATTTATTTATTTATTTGTATTTAAACTTTATTTAACTTGGCAAGTCAGTTAAGAACAAATTCTTATTTACAATGACGGCCTACCAATATTTGAGGTACGAGATATTTGAGGTAAATATGTACATGAAGGCAGGGTAAAGTGACTAGACATCAGGATAGATAATAATGAGGTATTTGAGGTCGATATGTACATGAAGGCAGGGTAAAGTGACTAGACATCAGGATAGATAATAATGAGGTATTTGAGGTTGATATGTACATGAAGGCAGGGTAAAGTGACCCTGAGATCAGGATAGATAATAAGGCAGGTAGCTGGGTCCAGGGGCAGGTAAAGTGGGTCCAGGGGCAGGCAGAAGGTCATTTAAGGAGGAGGCAGGTAGCTGGGTCCAGGGGCAGGCAGAAGGTCAGGTAGCAGGGTCCAGGGGCAGGTAGCTGGGTCCAGGGGCAGGCAGAAGGTCATACACAGGAGGAGGCAGGTAGCTGGGTCCAGGGGCAGGTAGCTGGGTCCAGGGGCAGGCAGCAGGTCATACACAGGAGGAGGCACAAAGCTGGGTCCAGGGGCACATGCATACACACACACACAGGAGGACACAGGTACTGGGTCACAGGGGCACACACACACATACACAGGACACACAGCTGGGTCCACACAGAAGGTCACACACACACACACACACACACATGGATTTAGTAATGGGTATTTAGTCAGGGGGAAAAAAAGGTCATACACAGGTAGGATTTTTAATGAATTTATTTGCAAATTATGGTGGACAAAAAGTATTTGGTCACCTACAAACAAGCAAGATTTCTGGGTCTCACAGACCTGTAAATTCTTCTTTAAGAGGCTCCTCTGTCCTCCACTCGTTACCTGTATTAATGGCACCTGTTTGAACTTGTCATCAGTATAAAAGACTCCTGTCCACAACCTCAAACAATCACACTCCAAACTCCACTATGGCCAAGGCCAAAGAGCTGTCAAAGGACACCAGAAACAAAATTGGAGACCTGCACCAGGCTGGGAAGACTGAATCTGCAATAGGTAAGTGGCTTGGTTTGAAGAAATCAACTGTGGGAGCAATTATTAGGAATTGGAAGACATACAAGACCACTGATAATCTCCCTCGATCTGGGGCTCCATGCAAGATCTCACCCCGTGGGGTCAAAATGATCACAAGAACGGTGAGCAAAAATCCCAGAACCACACGGGGGGACCTAGTGAATGACCTGCAGAGAGCTGGGACAAAAGTAACAAAACCTACCATCAGTAACACACTACACCGCCAGGGACTCAAATCCTGCAGTGCCAGACGTGTCCCCCTGCTTAAGCCAGTACATGTCCAGGCCCATCTGAAGTGTGCTAGAGAGCATTTGGATGATCCAGAAGAAGATTGGGAGAATGTCATATGGTCAGATGAAACTAAAATATAACTTTTTGGTAAAAACTCAACTCGTCGTGTTTGGAGGACAAAGAATGCTGAGTTGCATCCAAAGAACACCATACCTACTGTGAAGCATGGGGTGGAAACATCATGCTTTGGGGCTGTTTTTCTGCAAAGGGACCAGAACGACTGACCCGTGTAAAGGAAAGAATGAATGGGGCCATGTATCGTGAGATTTTGAGTGAAAACCTCCTTCCATCTGCAAGGGCATTGAAGATGAAACGTGGCTGGGTCTTTCAGCATGACAACGATGCCAAACACACCGCCCGGGCAACGAAGGAGGGGCTTCGTAAGAAGCATTTCAAGGTCCTGGAGTGGCCTCGCCAGTCTGCAGACGTCAACCCCATAGAAAATCTTTGAAGGGAGTTGAAAGTCTGTGTTGCCTAGCAACAGCCCCAAAACATCACTGCTCTAGAGGAGATCTGCATGGAGGAATGGGCCAAAATACCAGCAACAGTGTGTGAAAACCTTGTGAAGACTTACAGAAAACGTTTGACCTCTGTCATTGCCAACAAAGGGTATATAACAAAGTATTGAGATAAACTTTTGTTATTGACCAAATACTTATTTTCCACCATAATTTGCAAATAAATTTATAAAAAATCCTACAATGTGATTTTTTTGGATTTTTTTCTTCTCATTTTGTCTGTCATAGTTGAAGTGTACCTATGATGAAAATTACAGGCCTCTCTCATCTTTTTAAGTGGGAGAACTTGCACAATTGGTGGCTGACTTTTTTGCCCCACTGTATGTGGTAGTGGTGAAGTAGGGGCCTGAGGGCACACAGTGTGTGTTGAAATCTGTGAATGTATTGTAATGTTTTAAAATGGTATAAACTGCCTTAACTTTGCCCAGGAAGAGTGGGGTAATGGGGATCTATAATAAATACAAATGCATAGGTGTTTCTTTTGTCCAGGTGTGAAAGGGCAGTGTGGAGTGCAATAGAGATCGCATCTGTGGATCTGTTGGTGTGGTATGAAAATAGAGAGGGTCTAGGGATTCTGGAATGAGGGTGTTGATGTGAGCCATTGCCAGCCATTTAGGCAGGTTACCTTGGTGTTCTTGGGCAAAGCAAAACAGTCCTGTAGTTTAGCATCTGCTTCATCTGACCACTTTTTTATAAACCGAGTCACTGTTGCTTCCTGCTTTAAATTTGGCTTGTAAGCAGGAATCAGGAGGACAGAGTTATGGTCAGATTTACCAAATGGAGGGCGAGGGAGAGGTGTTTATAATTTTGTGGAAAAACACTTGAAACTCCTCTGGTGCTGAATGACCAATCTTCACGAAACTTGATATATGAAATCCATGGACAAAGGTCTGTAAACACACTATAATCCTGTCTAGTACGTCAAACAAGATGGCCGCAACTGACCAATAAACATTCACATGTGCATGGTCTGTCACATAAATGCATATATATCATGTGTAATGATGGCGCAAGGAGGGGAAGGCCGCCGTCTCATCGGCTCTTAACCAATCACGCTATTTTTGTTCTTAACTTGTTTTGTACATAATGTTGCTGCTGCCGACTATTACGACCGAAAAGAGCTTCTGGACTGCGATTACTCACTTCAGATTAGACAAAGAGTTTTTCTTCAATGAGTCGGACGAGAGGGAGATATGACAGACACCCGACCAGGCCCACATCCCTGTCATTAGCTGGGGAAGGAAACTGAGATTTTACGGAAAAAGATCAGGATGCCTTGTGAGAATCAGGCAACTTTGCCTTCCGTCCTGCTAGCTAACGTTCAATTGCTGGAAGATAAATGGGTTGGACTGAAAGCCCGTATATCCTACCAACGTGACATTAAAAACGGCAATAACGTTGGAAAATCCGTCATGGCGGAACTTATGGGTTCTTTAGGTAAATGTGTTTGTTGTGAAAAGAGGGAAATATGTACCACATTTCATGACTCTAGGTCACACAGTGACCTTTCGAAGTTTGCATCTTCAATTCTACGTTATAGCGCCACCATGTGGCCAATTGCATGGGATTCCACGGGAGGGTGTGGGCTTTGGTTCTTTACCATCATGCCAGGTGGCACCCTCCTGGGCCTTGGGTTAGCTGGCATCGGGAGCATGGAGTAACATTAGTTACAGCGTGGTGAGGGGGAATTAAATTATTTCTTCAACATCTTGCTAGCAAGTTAGTTGTAGTCAAAGGACTTATACAATTTCAAGCTATCTGCACAGTCACAGTCCATTTCTATATTCTGGAGGCAGTAGAAACGCAATTTGAGCAATTCAAGTAACTGACCCTCACCACGCCGCAACTCTTGAGATGTATGAAAACTTAGGTCAGTAGATTTAGTATTTATTATCTCTCACTTTCTGAAGGGAGTGTGTGTTCAGTTTGTGTGTGTTCAGTTTGTGTGTTTAGTTTGTGCGTGTTCAGTTTGTGCGTGTTCAGTTTGTGTGTGTTCAGTTTGTGTGTGTTCAGTTTGTGTGTTCAGTATATATGTCTCCCTCTGTTTCCTCTTTCCCTCCAGTCGCATGGCTGTTCTCTGATCTTAACCCCCTCCCTCTGTTTCCTCTATCCCTCCAGTGGCATGGCTGTTCTCTGATCTTAACACCCTCCCTCTGTTTCCTCTTTCCCTCCAGTGGCATGGCTGTTCTCTGATCTTAACTCCCTCCCTCTGTTTCCTATATCCCTCCAGTGGCATGGCTGTTCTCTGATCTTAACACCCTCCCTCTGTTTCCTCTATCCCTCCAGTGGCATGGCTGTTCTCTGATCTTAACTCCCTCCCTCTGTTTCCTCTTTCCCTTCAGTGGCATGGCTGTTCTCTGATCTTAACTTCTGTTTCCTCTATCCCTCCAGTGGCATGGCTGTTCTCTGATCTTAACACCCTCCCTCTGTTTCCTCTTTCCCTTCAGTGGCATGGCTGTTCTCTGATCTTAACTCCCTCCCTCTCTTTCCTCTTTCCCTTCAGTGGCATGGCTGTTCTCTGATCTTAACTCCCTCCCTCTGTTTCCTCTTTCCCTTCAGTGGCATGGCTGTTCTCTAGTCTTTGGAGTGTTGGAGCACCTTCAGCAGCACATATTTACATAAGTCTTCAGACCCTTTGCTGTGAGACTTGAAGTTGAGGTCAGGTGCATCCTGTTTCCATTGATGATCCTTGAGATGTTTCTACAACTTGATTGGAGTCCACCTGTGGTAAATTCAATTGATTGGACATGATTTGGAAAGACACACACCTGTCTGTATAAGGTCCCACAGTTTACAGTGCATGTCAGAGCAAAAACAAAGCCATGAGGTCGAAGGAATTGTCCGTAGAGCTCCAAGACAGGATTGTGTCGAAGCACAGATCTGGGGAAGGGTACCAAAACACTTCTGCAGAATGGGATGTCCCCAAGAGCATAGTGGCCTCCATCATTCTTCAATGGAATAAGTTTGGAACCACCAAGACTCTTCCTAGAGCTGGCTGCCCTGCCAAACTGAACAATTGTGGGAGAAGGGTCTTGGTCAGTGTCACGCCCTGACCATAGAGAGCTTTTTATTCTCTATGTTGGTTAGGTCGTGGTGTGTCTAGGATGGGTCATTTAGGTAATTATGGTTCGATGTTGGCCAGGTATGGTTCCCAATCAGAGGCAGCTGTTTATCGTTGTCTCTGATTGGGGATCCTATTTAGGCAGCCATTTCCCCTTTGTGCTTTGTGGGATCTTGACTATGTCTACTTGCCTGTGAGCACTATAGCAGCTTCACGTTTCATTTATTGTTTTCTTTGAGTTTCACTTCAAAATAAAGAGGATGGAACCATACCAAGCTGCATCTTGGTCCACTCATTATAACGATCGTGACAGACAGAGAGGTGACCAAGAATCCAATGGTCACTCTGGCAGAGCTCCAGAGTTCCTCTGTGGAGATGGGAGAACCTTCTAGAAGGACAGCCATCTCTGCAGCACTCAATCAATCAGGCCTTTACGATAGAGTGGCCAGACGGAAGCCCCATCCCCAGTAAAAGGCACATGACAGCCCGTTCTGAGTTTGCCAAAAGGCACCTAAAGGACTCAGACCATGAAAAACAAGATTCTCTGGTCTGATGAAGCCAAGTTTGAACTATTTGGCCTGAATGCCAAGGGTCACGTCTGGAGGAAACCTGGCATCATCCCTACAGTGAAGAATGGTGGTGGCAGCATCATGCTGTGGGGATGTTTTTCAGTGGCAGGGACTGGGAGACTAGTCAGGATCGAGGGAAAGATGAACGGAGCAAAGTACAGAGAGATGCTTGATGAAAACCTGCTCTAGAGCGCTCAGGACCTCAGAGTGGGATGAAGTTTCACCTTCCAACAGGACAACAACCCTAAGCACACTGCCAAGACAATGCAGGAGTGGCTTCGGGACAAGTCTCAGAATGTCCTTGAGAGGCCCAGCCAGAGCTCGGATTTGACCTCGATCAAACATCTCTGGAGAGACCTGAAAATAGCTTTACATCGACGCTCCCAATCCAACCTGACAGACCTTGAGAGGATCTGCAGAGAATGGGAGAAACTCCCCAAATACAGGTGTGCCAAGCTTGTAGCGTCATATCCAAGAAGTCTAGAGGCTGCAATCGTTGCCAAAGGCGCTTCAACAAAGTACTGAGTAAAATGTCTGAATACTTATGTAAATGTGATATTATTATGTAAAGGGTCTGAGTACTTATGTTTATGTTTTTTTTTTTTTATTTATATAAATTGGCAGAAATTCAAAAAACATATTTTTGCTTTGTCAATATGCGGTATTGTGTGTAGATTGATGATGGGGAAAAACCGATTTAATCCATTGTAGAATGAGGCTGTAACGTGACAAAATGGGGTAAAAGACAAGGGGTCTGAATACTTTCTGAATGCACTGTACATCGACAGACCTAGTGTTTGTGTTGTGTGCCTCAATGTTCATTCTTTCTGTGCTATAATGAACAACTGGAACCTGTTGTGTGTCTGTGTGTTTCTGTCTCCCAGCCTACAGGGGCGCCCAAGCACGTGCTGCCACAGGCTGAGGAGGAGTCTCAAGTGGAATGACCCACACCCCTGACCCCAGACCTTCCCTACCCCCTCCTCCACCACCTCTTTAACTCCCATATTAGAGCGCCTCATCCTGGGACCCACTCTATAAAATAGCCTGGTAAAACCAGTCTGAATGATGAGCGCATCTTTGAAACAGTGTTGAGAATGTTGATTCAGGTTGGTTCAACCAGGCTATGTAACCAGGTGACTCCTAGCCTGAAATCCAGATCTGTTTTGCACTAACATTCCACTCGTGTACTCTGTGTCATATGTCAATGTTTGACAATGACAAGGAGTGGAATGATAGCACAAACAGACTGGTATCCAGGCTAATGTGATCATCCATATCAGAGAATAATGATGATGAATCTGTTGGAATCCAACCTGTTGTTTTGTTATGAAAGGAGAGATGTCTTGTTTTTTGTCAACTAACACATCTCTTCCTGTCCATGGTTCTCTCATCACAAATTAATAAACCCTGCCTAGTGGCAGTTGCTCCAACCACTGACCACAGAACTAACTGAACTAACTGACTGACTGATTGTTAACAAAGAAAATAAACTTGGCTCCAGGTATGAGAGCCATTGTTATGTTTTTCTATTGAAACATTGGCAGATACACTTTAAAATGGATCAAACCCTGACTGGTGCAAAAATACATTGTTTGCTACTGTATGGTATGGGTGAAAATAAGTGTTTTTTTGTGAGTGTTTGGAGGGAAGTCGGGACGCTAGTGTCTTGTTGTGAAGTCGGGATGCTAGTGTCTTGTTGTGTTTGGAGGGAAGTCAGGATGCTAGTGTCTTGTTGTGTTTGGAGTGAAGTCGGGATGCTAGTGTCTTGTTGTGTTGGGAGTGAAGTCGGGATGCTAGTGTCTTGTTGTGTTGGGAGTGAAGTCGGGATGCTAGTGTCTTGTGTTGGGAGTGAAGTCGGGATGCTAGTGTCTTGTTGTGTTTGGAGGAAGTTAGGATATAGTGTCTTGTTGTTTATTATAGTGAATTTAGTGTCTTGTTGTGTTGGGATAAGTCGGGATGCTAGTGTCTTGTTGTGTTGGGAGTGTAACCTCGGGATGCTAGTGTCTTGTTGTGTTGGGAGTGTCGGGAAGTGTCTTGTTGTGTTGGGAGTGAAGTCGGGATGCTACCTGTCTTGTTGTGTTATTGAAGTCGGGATGCTAGTGTCTTGTTGTGAACCTGCTAGTGTCTTGTGTTATAGTAATCGGGATGCTAGTGTCTTGTTGTGTTTTAAAGTCGGGACCTCTAGTGTCTTGTTTTAACCTCTTGGATGCTAGTGTCTTGTTGTGTTGGGAGGGAAGTCAGGATGCTAGTGTCTTGTTGTGTTTGGAGGGAAGTTGGGATGCTACTGTCTTGTTGTGTTTGGAGTGAAGTCGGGATGCTAGTGTCTTGTTGTGTTTGGAGTGAAGTCAGGATGCTAGTGTCTTGTTGTGTTTGGAGGGAAGTTGGGATGCTACTGTCTTGTTGTGTTTGGAGTGAAGTCGGGATGCTAGTGTCTTGTTGTGTTTGGAGTGAAGTCGGGATGCTAGTGTCTTGTTGTGAGGTCGGGATGCTACTGTCTTGTTGTGTTTGGAGTGAAGTCGGGATGCTAGTGTCTTGTTGTGTTTGGAGTGAAGTCAGGATGCTAGTGTCTTGTTGTGTTTGGTTTTTGTTGGGATGCTACTGTCTTGTTGTGTTTGGAGTGAAGTCGGGATGCTAGTGTCTTGTTGTGTTTGGAGTGAAGTCGGGATGCTAGTGTCTTGTTGTGAGGTCGGGATGCTAGTGTCTTGTTGTGTTTGGAGGGAAGTTGGGACGCTAGTGTCTTGTTGTGAAGTCGGGATGCTAGTGTCTTGTTGTGTTTATTTTAGTAATTTAACCTCTTGAGTTATTTTAGTCATATAACCTCTTGGTTTATTATAGTAATTCAACCTCTTGGTTTCATCTTGTCATGTAACCTCTTGGTTTCGTCTTGTCATGTAACCTCTTGGTTTATTATAGTGATTTAACCTCTTGGTTTTTTATAGTAATTTAACCTCTTGGTTTATTATAGTAATGTAACCTCTTGGTTTATTGTAGTATTTAACCTCTTGGTTTCGTCTTTGTCTCGTTCTGACCTTTATTTCCTTTGTTTTGTCATTATTTAGTATGGTCAGGGCGTGAGTTGGGGTGGGCAGTCTATGTTTGTTTTTCTATGATTTGGGTATTTCTATGTTTCGGCCCAGTATGGTTCTCAATCAGAGGCAGGTGTCATTAGTTGTCTCTGATTGAGAATCATACTTAGGTAGCCTGGGTGTCACTGTGTGCTGGGGGGGGTGATTGTTCCTGTCTCTGCCTCTGCACCAGATAGGACTGTTTGGGGTTTTCACATTTCTTGTTTTTGTTAGTTTGTTCATGTGAAGGTATTTATTAAAACATGAATCAAAATAACCACGCTGCGCTTTGGTCCGCCTCTCCGTCAATGGAAGAAATCCCTTACAGTCTAATCATGTAACCTCCTGGTTTCTTCAAGTCATGTAACCTCTTGGTTTCTTCAAGTCATGTAACCTCTTGGTTTCTTCAAGTCATGTAACCTCTTGGTTTCTTCAAGTCATGTAACCTCTTGGTTTCTTCAAGTCATGTAACCTCTTGGTTTCTTCTAATCATGTAACCTCTTGGTTTCTTCGAATCATGTAACCTCTTGGTTTCTTCGAATCATGTAACCTCTTGGTTTCTTCGAATCATGTAACCTCCTGGTTTCTTCTAATCATGTAACCTCTTGGTTTCTTCTAGTCATTTAACCTCTTTGCTTTCAACCGTGATTCACTTATTCAGCCGACTAGGCTAACCAGTCACAGAGTAGATAAATTAAGATTTGAAACCTCTCTAAGGTGTCAAGGCATGGTCCATTTTTCTGGGACATATTTCAGTACAATGGAGTGTAATTACTCGTGTTTTAAGGAGTTTTTCATTTTAAGAGTATTTCCACATGTCAGTTGTTGAGTGATAATTACATATTTTTATGATGTTTGCAATAGAACCACTTTTAAAAAAAAAACACTATCTGAATTTTCTGGGGTTGACTTTGTTGCTCCCTGATATTTTAAGGTTTGATGAAGGATAGTGTCACGTGTTGTGGTCTGAGATTGCCATTCTGAGATTCGGTTTTGCAGTGATGGAAAACTGAAGAACACAGAGACCTAACGGTGTGTGTTCTAGAATATGTTCTAGTGACGGTTCTAGGATGTGTTCTACTGATGGTTCTAGAATGTGTTCTACTGACAATTCTAGAATGTGTTCTACTGACGGTTCTAGAATGTGTTCTACTGACGGTTCTAGAATGTGTTCTACTGACGGTTCTAGAATGTGTTCTAGTGACGGTTCTATTATATTTTCTAGTGTCGGTTCACTGTGCTCCTATACGTGAACAGGTGTGTATGATGAGGGTAGATAATTTGTCCTCATTGTTGAGACAGACGTGATAAAAATGAATCCCTGTTTGTTAGTTTTTTGATTTCACCTTTATTTAACTCATATGAATGAGTGGGATTGTACTTACTAGTAATTATTGGGTATTGCTGTGAATCTAGTGTGGAAGGCATCCAGAATGTGGGTGTTTGTTTAAATAGAGCAGGGAGGCTATCCCACAGTAAGTGTTTAAATAGAGCAGGGAGGCTATCCCACAGTAAGTGTTTAAATAGAGCAGGGAGGATATCCCACAGTAAGTGTTTAAATAGAGCAGGGAGGTTATCCCACAGTAAGTGTTTAAATAGAGCAGGGAGGCTATCCCACAGTAAGTAAGTGTTTAAATAGAGCAGGGAGGCTATCCCACAGTAAGTGTTTAAATAGAGCAGGGAGGATATCCCACAGTAAGTGTTTAAATAGAGCAGGGAGGCTATCCCACAGTAAGTGTTTAAATAGAGCAGGGAGGATATCCCACAGTAAGTGTTTAAATAGAGCAGGGAGGATATCCCACAGTAAGTAAGTGTTTAAATAGAGCATGGAGGATATCCCACAGTAAGTGTTTAAATAGAGCATGGAGGATATCCCACAGTAAGTGTTTAAATAGAGCAGGGAGGATATCCCACAGTAAGTGTTTAAATAGAGCAGGGTGGCTATCCCACAGTAAGTGTTTAAATAGAGCAGGGAGGCTATCCCACAGTAAGTGTTTAAATAGAGCAGGGAGGCTATCCCACAGTAAGTGTTTAAATAGAGCAGGGAGGCTATCCCACAGTAAGTGTTTAAATAGAAAAGGGAGGCTATCCCACAGTAAGTGTTTGTTTAAATAGAGCAGGGAGGATATCCCACAGTAAGTGTTTGTTTAAATAGAGCAGGGAGGATATCCCACAGTAAGTGTTTGTTTAAATAGAGCAGGGAGGATACCCCACAGTAAGTGTTTGTTTAAATAGAGCAGGGAGGCTATCCTACAGTAAGTGTTTGTTTAAATAGAGCAGGGAGGCTATCCCACAGTAAGTGTTTGTTTAAATAGAGCAGGGAGGCTATCCTACAGTAAGTGTTTGTTTAAATAGAGCAGGGAGGCTATCCCACAGTAAGTGTTTGTTTGTTTTGAAGGATGACTGTTTGTGTAGAGAGGAAGATGGTATGTTGAGGGGTTGAAGAGATCGAGGAACCGAATCAGGACCCAATTCCCACGCCATACCTCAAAGCACCTCTGATGACACACATTACACAAACCAACCAAGCGAAACCCCTGAAAACACTCAACATTACACAAACCAAGCTGATGCATCATCGCGCACCAAACTATTTCTGTTATTGTATTAAAAAACACACGTAATTATATTTTAATCAATGTGAAAGAATGTTCAACCAATGATCTGGTCGTTGTGACACCTTATCCGTGTGGTGGGCAGCTCCGGGTTGTACACACGCGGGGGCTGTTGTAGGTGTGTGTTGTGCTGAGGTCTCTCTGCTCAACCCGTGATCTCGAACAGAGGTCGTCATCTTCAGGAAGAGATACCTACAGACGTGTAACCTTAACTCCTCCCCTCTTCTCTGAGGCAAAACATACACGGGTCCTTGAATCGGATCATTCCTGAGTTTCTACCATCAATTTGTTAATGAGTTGTTGCCGACCGGTTGTGCTACAGATATTTTATCAGAGAATGTTATCAAATAGAACAAACCTTGAAATAAAAATAATATATATATATATATATATATATAAATATTTGCAACATAATACAAGCCTGTGTTTTATTTTGTATTTCATTTTTAGTTGTGTATGTGCTTGATAAGAATGTCTTGAACCAAAAGGATTCTGGCTGAACAGCGGTTTAACTCACTTCAACAGATTTCACTGTTTTTGAGAAATATCCTCAAATTCACTGGAGAACTACGGATACAAGCAGACCAACCAATAACTACACAATTATTTATTGGGTTAAAATGTTTAAAAATGCATTACACTCATTTGACCGAAGCTTTAGTATGAAACCACAAAAAAAAACAGTCCAACCCATAGTCATATTCACGTCTTCATACGTTGAACCCAGGGAGCTCTTCACCAGGCTAGGGGGGCTTCAGCCTGGCCCTGGTCGTACAGCGGAGGAGGAGGAAGAGGAGGAGGGAGGAGGAACTAGGGAGGCTTCTGCCTGGTCCTGGTCGTACAGCGGAGGAGGAGGAGGAGGAAGAGGAGGAGGAACTAGGGAGGCTTCTGCCTGGTCCTGGTCGTACAGCGGAGGAGGAAGAGGAGGAGGAAGAGGAGGAACTAGGGAGGCGTCTGCCTGGTCCTGGTCGTACAGCGGAGGAGGAGGAGGAACTAGGGAGGCTTCAGCCTGGTCCTGGTCGTACAGCGGAGGAGGAGGAACTAGGGAGGCTTCTGCCTGGTCCTGGTCGTACAGCGGAGGAGGAGGAGGAGGAGGAACTAGGGAGGCTTCAGCCTGGTCCTGGTCGTACAGGAACTAGGGAGGCTTCAGCCTGGTCCTGGTCATTCAGCGGAGGAGGAGGAGGAGGAACTAGGGAGGCTTCAGCCTGGTCCTGGTCGTTCAGCGGAGGAGGAGGAGGAGGAACTAGGGAGGCTTCAGCCTGGTCCTGGTCGTACAGCGGAGGAGGAGGAGGAACTAGGGAGGCTTCTGCCTGGTCCTGGTCGTACAGCGGAGGAGGAGGAGGAACTAGGGAGGCTTCAGCCTGGTCCTGGTCGTACAGCGGAGGAGAAGGAGGAAGAGGAACTAGGGAGGCTTCTGCCTGGTCCTGGTCGTACAGCGGAGGAGGAGGAACTAGGAGGCTTCTGCCTGGTCCTGGTCGTAGGGAGGAGGAGGAACTAGGGAGGCTTCTGCCTGGTCCTGGTCATTCAGCAGAGGAGGAGGAGGAGGAGGAACTAGGGAGGCGTCTGCCTGGTCCTGGTCGTACAGCGGGAGAAGGAGGAGGAGGAGGAGGAGGAGGAGGAACTAGGGAGGCTTCTGCCTGGTCCTGGTCATTCAGCAGAGGAGGAGGAGGAGGAGGAGGAGGAACTAGGGAGGCTTCTGCCTGGTCCTGGTCGTACAGCGGAGGAGGAGGAAGAGGAGGAGGAACTAGGGAGGCTTCTACATGGTCCTGGTTGTACAGCGGAGAGTAAGGAGGAGGAGTAGTGTTCTTAGCCGGTTCTGTCTGTTCTATGTCAGTCTCATTGGTCCATTGGTAGGACTGACAGATTCTACAGACACTTTTCTGTCGAATCTGTGTATCAGTGTTTCAGAACCTGATAGGGGGATTATTCCGGTTCCCACGGACCGACTGGCTGGTTCTGGGTCAGGAAGCCTGAAACTGAAGGAAAGAAGCACTGGTCCTTTTCCAACACGTCTCCAGTCCCTCCGTTGTCCATTAGAGAACTGTGGTCTTCACTGGAGCGATGTGGAGAAGAGGCTTGGCAGAGCACCACACTGGGTAGGGTTGATATCGGGTGGGAAACATATTACATTAGGTATTATAGGGGAGGGTTGGATTAGCCAGCAGGCAAAAGGCTTTGAACGCCAGGCGCAGATTTTCCCAGAGGAATGAAACAGTGAATATTTGAAAAGATGGATATTTGATGGATCATGAAGAAGCGGCTCTGTGAGGTATCATGACAGAGAAAGAGAGGTTGTGTGTGTTGGATGCCTGAGAGAAAGACTTGTACATGTGGTAAAGAGGGGGGGGTCTGTAAATAAACATTTAAAAAATGCTGATTCAGAAGAGACTGACATTTCAGCAATACTGGGAAATGGACATGGTTAGGAGAGGAAACGAGAGAAACCTGAGACCTAGAGAAAGAGGGAAGGAGAAGGTTAGAGGGAGAGAGAGGAGGGGAAGGAGAAGCTTAGAGGGAGAGAGAGGAGGGGAAGGAGAAGCTTAGAGGGAGAGAGAGATGGATAAGGAGAAGGTTAGAGGGAGAGAAAGAGGGAAGGAGAAGGTTAGAGGGAGAGAGAGGAGGGGAAGGAGAAGCTTAGAGGGAGAGAGAGGAGGGGAAGGAGAAGGTTAGAGGGAGAGAGAGGAGGGGAAGGAGAAGCTTAGAGGGAGAGAGAGATGGAGAAGGTTAGAGGGAGAGAGAGAAACCTGAGACCTAGAGAAAGAGGGAAGGAGAAGGTTAGAGGGAGAGAGAGAAGGGGAAGGAGAAGGTTAGAGGGAGAGAGAGGAGGGGAAGGAGAAGGTTAGAGGGAGAGAGAGGAGGGGAAGGAGAAGCTTAGAGGGAGAGAGAGATGGAGAAGTTTAGAGGGAGAGAGAGATGGAGAAGGTTAGAGGGAGAGAGAGGAGGGGAAGGAGAAGCTTAGAGGGAGAGAGAGATGGATAAGGAGAAGGTTAGAGGGAGAGGGAGATGGAGAAGGTTAGAGGGAGAGAGAGGAGGGGAAGGAGAAGGTTAGAGGGAGAGAGAGATGGATAAGGAGAAGGTTAGAGGGAGAGGGAGATGGAGAAGGTTAGAGGGAGAGAGAGATGGGGAAGGAGAAGGTTAGAGGGAGAGAGAGATGGGGAAGGAGAAGGTTAGAGGTAGAGAGAGATGGGGAAAGAGAAGGTTAGAGGGAGAGAGAGAAGGAGAAGGTTAGAGGGAGAGAGAGAAGGGGAAGGAGAAGGTTAGAGGGAGAAAGAGAAGGGGAAGGAGAAGATTAGAGGGAGAGAGAGAAGGGGAAGGAGAAGGTTAGAGGGAGAGAGAGAAGGGGAAGGAGAAGGTTAGAGGGGGAAGGAGAAGGTTAGAGGGAGAGAGAGAAGGGGAAGGAGAAGGTTAGAGGGAGAGAGAGAAGGGGAAGTAGAAGGTTAGAGGGAGAGAGAGATGGATAAGGAGAAGGTTATAGGGAGAGAGAGATGGAGAAGGAGAAGGTTAGAGGGAGAGAGAGATGGATAAGGAGAAGGTTATAGGGAGAGAGAGAAGGAGAAGTTTAGAGGGAGAGAGAGATGGGGAAGGAGGTTGGAGGGAGAGAGAGATGGAGAAGTTTAGAGGGAGAGAGAGATGGAGAAGTTTAGAGGGAGAGAGAGATGGGGAAGGAGAAGGTTGGAGGGAGAGAGAGATGGGGAAGGAGAAGCTTAGAGGGAGAGAGAGATGGAGAAGGAGAAGGTTAGAGGGAGAGAGAGATGGAGAAGTTTAGAGGGAGAGAGAGATGGGGAAGGAGAAGGTTAGAGGGAGACAGAGATGGGGAAGGAGAAGGTTGGAGGGAGAGAGAGATGGGGAAGGAGAAGGTTAGAGGGAGAGAGAGATGGAGAAGGAGAAGGTTGGAGGGAGAGAGAGATGGAGAAGGATGTGATGGAGTGGTTAGCAGTATGGACTGGTAAGAGTAGCAGTCTATTGTGAGGACTGGGGGTTGACGTGAGGTGAACAGGACGAAGGTGGTGGATGTGGTACTGGCAGGGTTAGCGCTACGGTCTGGCACTGTCACGACTGAGGTAAATGCTGGTAGTTTGCCTCTGTTCTTCACGTTGGGTGTGTGTCTCCTGAGAGGCCATTGGCTGAGAACACCTTTCTGGAAATCTAGGCATACATGGTCAGCTGGAGCCACTGGACACAGAGGAGAGACATAGAGGGGTATTATCAGTTAGGACATAGAGGAGAGACATAGAGGGGAGACATAGAGGGGTAGTATCAGTTAGGACATAGAGGAGAGACATAGAGGAGAGACATAGAGAAGAGACACAGAGGAGAGACATAGAGGGGAGACATAGAGAAGAGACACAGAGGAGAGACATAGAGGGGTAGTATCAGTTAGGACATAGAGGAGAGACATAGAGGGGTATTATCAGTTAGGACATAGAGGAGAGACATAGAGGAGAGACATAGAGGAGAGACATAGAGGAGAGACATAGAGGGGTAGTATCAGTTAGGACATAGAGGAGAGACATAGAGGAGAGACATAGAGGGGTAGTATCAGTTAGGACATAGAGGAGAGACATAGAGGGGTAGTGTCAGTTAGGACATAGAGGAGAGATATAGAGGAGAGACATAGAGGAGAGACAGAGTGGAGACATAGAGAAGAGACACAGAGGAGAGACATAGAGGGGTAGTATCAGTTAGGACATAGAGGAGAGACATAGAGGGGTAGTGTCAGTTAGGACATAGAGGAGAGACATAGAGGAGAGACAGAGGGGAGACATAGAGGAGAGACACAGAGGAGAGACATAGAGGGGTAGTATCAGTTAGGACATAGAGAGACATAGAGGGGTAGTATCAGTTAGGACATAGAGGAGAGACATAGAGGGGTAGTGTCAGTTAGGACATAGAGGAGAGACATAGAGGAGAGAGAGACATAGAGGAGAGACAGAGTGGAGACATAGAGAAGAGACACAGAGGAGAGACATAGAGGGGTAGTATCAGTTAGGACATAGAGGAGAGACATAGAGGGGTAGTGTCAGTTAGGACATAGAGGAGAGACATAGAGGAGAGACAGAGGGGAGACATAGAGGAGAGACACAGAGGAGAGACATAGAGGGGTAGTATCAGTTAGGACATAGAGGAGAGACATAGAGGGGAGACATAGAGGGGTATTATCAGTTAGGACATAGAGGAGAGACATAGAGGGGTATTATCAGTTAGGACATAGAGGAGAGACATAGAGGAGAGACATAGAGGGGTATTATCAGTTAGGACATAGAGGAGAGACATAGAGGAGAGACATAGAGGGGTATTATCAGTTAGGACATAGAGGAGAGACATAGAGGGGTAGTATCAGTTAGGACATAGAGGAGAGACATAGAGGGGTAGTATCAGTTAGGACATAGAGGAGAGACATAGAGGAGAGACATAGAGGAGAGACACAGAGGAGAGACACAGAGGGGTAGTATCAGTTAGGACATAGAGGAGAGACATAGAGGAGAGACATAGAGAAGAGACACAGAGGAGAGACATAGAGGGGTAGTATCAGTTAGGACATAGAGGAGAGACATAGAGGGGTATTATCAGTTAGGACATAGAGGAGAGACATAGAGGGGAGAGATAGAGGGGTAGTATTAGTTAGGACATAGAGGAGAGACATAGAGGAGAGACATAGAGGGGTAGTATCAGTTAGGACATAGAGGAGAGACATAGAGGGGTAGTATCAGTTAGGACATAGAGGAGAGACATAGAGGGGAGAGATAGAGTTGAAGGAGAACAAATCAGATCTCTCTCTATATACACTGAACAAAAATACACAGCGGAACACAAGCTGAAATTATTAAAGATCGCAGAAATGTTCCTTACTCACAAAAAGCGTATTTCTCTACAATTTTGTGCACAAATGTGTTTACATCCTTGCTCGTGAGCATTTCTCCTTTGCCAAGATAATCCCTTCACCTGACAGGTGTAGCATTTCAAGAAGCTGATTTAACTGCATGAACATTACACAGGTGACCCTTGTGCTGTGAACGCCCACTCTAAAATGTGCAGTTTTGTAACACAACACAATGCCACAGATGTCACAAGTTTTGAGGGAGCGTACAATTGGCATAATAACTGATACAGGTGGATGGATTATCTTGGCAAAGGATGTAAACACATTTGTGCACAATATTTGAGATAAATAAACTTTGTTCGTAATTTCTGGGATCTTTTATTTCAGCTCATGAAACATGGGACCAACACTTTACAATTTGCATTAATATTTTGGTTCAGTGTTCAATGCAATACAGTGTAATATTTTTGTTCAGTGTTAAATGCAATAAAATGTAATATTTTGGTTCAGTGTTCAATGCAATACAATGTAATATTTTTTTAAATCAACCATGTAAATTCTTAACCCTGGGCAACATGGGCCTGGGAGGCTCACAGGGATATTGGTATCCACAGTACTCCACCAATTATACATGGTTTAACTGAATTCTTCTTGTATTTCCCCAAAATGTATTTACTCAAACATAAATGTAATTTCAAATTTAAAACGGTAAAAATGTGTATAAAACTCTCCGCTGAATTTGGTAACACAACATAGACAGGTAGTGTCAGTTAGGATGGTAACACAACATAGACAGGTAGTGTCAGTTAGGATGGTAACACAGACAGGTAGTGTCAGTTAGGATGGTAACATAGACAGGTAGTGTCAGTTAGGATGGCAACATAGACAGGTAGTGACAGTTAGGATGGTAACACAACATAGACAGGTAGTGACAGTTAGGATGGTAACATAGACAGTTAGTGTCAGTTAGGATGGTAACATAGACAGGTAGTGTCAGTTAGGATGGTAACATAGACAGGTAGTGACAGTTAGGATGGTAACATAGACAGGTAGTGACAGTTAGGATGGTAACATAGACAGGTAGTGTCAGTTAGGATGGTAACACAACATAGACAGGTAGTGACAGTTAGGATGGTAACACAACATAGACAGGTAGTGTCAGTTAGGATGGTAACATAGACAGGTAGTGTCAGTTAGGATGGTAACATAGACAGGTAGTGTCAGTTAGGATGGTAACACAACATAGACAGGTAGTGTCAGTTAGGATGGTAACATAGACATAGGTAGTGTCAGTTAGGATGGTAACATAGACAGGTAGTGTCAGTTAGGATGGTAACATAGACAGGTAGTGTCAGTTAGGATGGTAACATAGACAGGTAGTGACAGTTAGGATGGTAACATAGACAGGTAGTGTCAGTTAGGATGGTAACATAGACAGGTAGTGTCAGTTAGGATGGTAACATAGACAGGTAGTGTCAGTTAGGATGGTAACATAGACAGGTAGTGACAGTTAGGATGGTAACACAACATAGACAGGTAGTGACAGTTAGGATGGTAACATAGACAGTTAGTGTCAGTTAGGATGGTAACATAGACAGGTAGTGTCAGTTAGGATGGTAACATAGACAGGTAGTGACAGTTAGGATGGTAACATAGACAGGTAGTGACAGTTAGGATGGTAACATAGACAGGTAGTGTCAGTTAGGATGGTAACACAACATAGACAGGTAGTGACAGTTAGGATGGTAACACAACATAGACAGGTAGTGTCAGTTAGGATGGTAACATAGACAGGTAGTGTCAGTTAGGATGGTAACATAGACAGGTAGTGTCAGTTAGGATGGTAACACAACATAGACAGGTAGTGTCAGTTAGGATGGTAACATAGACAGGTAGTGTCAGTTAGGATGGTAACATAGACAGGTAGTGTCAGTTAGGATGGTAACATAGACAGGTAGTGTCAGTTAGGATGGTAACATAGACAGGTAGTGACAGTTAGGATGGTAACATAGACAGGTAGTGTCAGTTAGGATGGTAACATAGACAGGTAGTGTCAGTTAGGATGGTAACACAACATAGACAGGTAGTGTCAGTTAGGATGGTAACATAGACAGGTAGTGTCAGTTAGGATGGTAACATAGACAGGTAGTGTCAGTTAGGATGGTAACATAGACAGGTAGTGTCAGTTAGGATGGTAACATAGACAGGTAGTGTCAGTTAGGATGGTAACACAACATAGACAGGTAGTGTCAGTTAGGATGGTAACATAGACAGGTAGTGTCAGTTAGGATGGTAACATAGACAGGTAGTGACAGTTAGGATGGTAACATAGACAGGTAGTGACAGTTAGGATGGTAACACAACATAGACAGGTAGTGACAGTTAGGATGGTAACATAGACAGGTAGTGTCAGTTAGGATGGTAACACAACATAGACAGGTAGTGTCAGTTAGGATGGTAACATAGACAGGTAGTGTCAGTTAGGATGGTAACACAACATAGACAGGTAGTGTCAGTTAGGATGGTAACATAGACAGGTAGTGTCAGTTAGGATGGTAACATAGACAGGTAGTGTCAGTTAGGATGGTAACACAACATAGACAGGTAGTGTCAGTTAGGATGGTAACACAACATAGACAGGTAGTGACAGTTAGGATGGTAACATAGACAGGTAGTGTCAGTTAGGATGGTAACACAACATAGACAGGTAGTGTCAGTTAGGATGGTAACACAACATAGACAGGTAGTGACAGTTAGGATGGTAACATAGACAGGTAGTGTCATTTAGGATGGTAACACAACATAGACAGGTAGTGTCAGTTAGGATGGTAACACAACATAGACAGGTAGTGTCAGTTAGGATGGTAACATAGACAGGTAGTGTCAGTTAGGATGGTAACATAGACAGGTAGTGTCAGTTAGGATGGTAACATAGACAGGTAGTGTCAGTTAGGATGGTAACACAACATAGACAGGTAGTGTCAGTTAGGATGGTAACACAACATAGACAGGTAGTGTCAGTTAGGATGGTAACATAGACAGGTAGTGTCAGTTAGGATGGTAACATAGACAGGTAGTGTCAGTTAGGATGGTAACATAGACAGGTAGTGTCAGTTAGGATGGTAACACAACATAGACAGGTAGTGTCAGTTAGGATGGTAACATAGACAGGTAGTGTCAGTTAGGATGGTAACATAGACAGGTAGTGTCAGTTAGGATGGTAACATAGACAGGTAGTGTCAGTTAGGATGGTAACATAGACAGGTAGTGTCAGTTAGGATGGTAACACAACATAGACAGGTAGTGTCAGTTAGGATGGTAACACAACATAGACAGGTAGTGTCAGTTAGGATGGTAACATAGACAGGTAGTGTCAGTTAGGATGGTAACACAACATAGACAGGTAGTGTCAGTTAGGATGGTAACATAGACAGGTAGTGTCAGTTAGGATGGTAACATAGACAGGTAGTGTCAGTTAGGATGGTAACATAGACAGGTAGTGACAGTTAGGATGGTAACACAACATAGACAGGTAGTGTCAGTTAGGATGGTAACATAGACAGGTAGTGTCAGTTAGGATGGTAACACAACATAGACAGGTAGTGTCAGTTAGGATGGTAACACAACATAGACAGGTAGTGTCAGTTAGGATGGTAACATAGACAGGTAGTGTCAGTTAGGATGGTAACACAACATAGACAGGTAGTGTCAGTTAGGATGGTAACATAGACAGGTAGTGTCAGTTAGGATGGTAACATAGACAGGTAGTGTCAGTTAGGATGGTAACATAGACAGGTAGTGTCAGTTAGGATGGTAACACAACATAGACAGGTAGTGACAGTTAGGATGGTAACATAGACAGGTAGTGTCAGTTAGGATGGTAACCCAACATAGACAGGTAGTGTCAGTTAGGATGGTAACATAGACAGGTAGTGTCAGTTAGGATGGTAACATAGACAGGTAGTGACAGTTAGGATGGTAACATAGACAGGTAGTGACAGTTAGGATGGTAACACAACATAGACAGGTAGTGACAGTTAGGATGGTAACATAGACAGGTAGTGTCAGTTAGGATGGTAACATAGACAGGTAGTGTCAGTTAGGATGGTAACACAACATAGACAGGTAGTGTCAGTTAGGATGGTAACATAGACAGGTAGTGTCAGTTAGGATGGTAACACAACATAGACAGGTAGTGTCAGTTAGGATGGTAACATAGACAGGTAGTGTCAGTTAGGATGGTAACATAGACAGGTAGTGTCAGTTAGGATGGTAACATAGACAGGTAGTGTCAGTTAGGATGGTAACATAGACAGGTAGTGTCAGTTAGGATGGTAACATAGACAGGTAGTGTCAGTTAGGATGGTAACACAACATAGACAGGTAGTGTCAGTTAGGATGGTAACACAACATAGACAGGTAGTGTCAGTTAGGATGGTAACATAGACAGGTAGTGTCAGTTAGGATGGTAACATAGACAGGTAGTGTCAGTTAGGATGGTAACATAGACAGGTAGTGTCAGTTAGGATGGTAACACAACATAGACAGGTAGTGTCAGTTAGGATGGTAACATAGACAGGTAGTGTCAGTTAGGATGGTAACATAGACAGGTAGTGTCAGTTAGGATGGTAACATAGACAGGTAGTGACAGTTAGGATGGTAACATAGACAGGTAGTGTCAGTTAGGATGGTAACACAACATAGACAGGTAGTGACAGTTAGGATGGTAACATAGACAGGTAGTGTCAGTTAGGATGGTAACACAACATAGACAGGTAGTGTCAGTTAGGATGGTAACATAGACAGGTAGTGTCAGTTAGGATGGTAACACAACATAGACAGGTAGTGTCAGTTAGGATGGTAACATAGACAGGTAGTGTCAGTTAGGATGGTAACATAGACAGGTAGTGTCAGTTAGGATGGTAACACAACATAGACAGGTAGTGTCAGTTAGGATGGTAACACAACATAGACAGGTAGTGTCAGTTAGGATGGTAACATAGACAGGTAGTGTCAGTTAGGATGGTAACATACATAGACAGGTAGTGTCAGTTAGGATGGTAACACAACATAGACAGGTAGTGTCAGTTAGGATGGTAACATAGACAGGTAGTGTCAGTTAGGATGGTAACACAACATAGACAGGTAGTGTCAGTTAGGATGGTAACATAGACAGGTAGTGACAGTTAGGATGGTAACATAGACAGGTAGTGTCAGTTAGGATGGTAACACAACATAGACAGGTAGTGTCAGTTAGGATGGTAACATAGACAGGTAGTGTCAGTTAGGATGGTAACATAGACAGGTAGTGACAGTTAGGATGGTAACACAACATAGACAGGTAGTGTCAGTTAGGATGGTAACATAGACAGGTAGTGTCAGTTAGGATGGTAACACAACATAGACAGGTAGTGTCAGTTAGGATGGTAACACAACATAGACAGGTAGTGTCAGTTAGGATGGTAACATAGACAGGTAGTGTCAGTTAGGATGGTAACACAACATAGTAGTGTCAGTTAGGATGGTAACATAGACAGGTAGTGTCAGTTAGGATGGTAACACAACATAGACAGGTAGTGTCAGTTAGGATGGTAACATAGACAGGTAGTGTCAGTTAGGATGGTAACATAGACAGGTAGTGTCAGTTAGGATGGTAACACAACATAGACAGGTAGTGTCAGTTAGGATGGTAACACAACATAGACAGGTAGTGACAGTTAGGATGGTAACATAGACAGGTAGTGTCAGTTAGGATGGTAACACAACATAGACAGGTAGTGTCAGTTAGGATGGTAACACAACATAGACAGGTAGTGTCAGTTAGGATGGTAACATAGACAGGTAGTGTCAGTTAGGATGGTAACACAACATAGACAGGTAGTGTCAGTTAGGATGGTAACATAGACAGGTAGTGACAGTTAGGATGGTAACATAGACAGGTAGTGTCAGTTAGGATGGTAACACAACATAGACAGGTAGTGTCAGTTAGGATGGTAACATAGACAGGTAGTATCAGTTAGGATGGTAACATAGACAGGTAGTGACAGTTAGGATGGTAACACAACATAGACAGGTAGTGTCAGTTAGGATGGTAACATAGACAGGTAGTGTCAGTTAGGATGGTAACACAACATAGACAGGTAGTGTCAGTTAGGATGGTAACACAACATAGACAGGTAGTGACAGTTAGGATGGTAACATAGACAGGTAGTGTCAGTTAGGATGGTAACATAGACAGGTAGTGACAGTTAGGATGGTAACATAGACAGGTAGTGACAGTTAGGATGGTAACACAACATAGACAGGTAGTGTCAGTTAGGATGGTAACATAGACAGGTAGTATCAGTTAGGATGGTAACATAGACAGGTAGTGACAGTTAGGATGGTAACAGACAGTAGTGACAGTTAGGATGGTAACACAACATAGACAGGTAGTGTCAGTTAGGATGGTAACATAGACAGGTAGTGTCAGTTAGGGTAACATGACAGGTAGTGACAGTTAGGATGGTAACACAACATAGACAGGTAGTGTCAGTTAGGATGGTAACATAGACAGGTAGTGTCAGTTAGGATGGTAACACAACATAGACAGGTAGTGTCAGTTAGGATGGTAACACAACATAGACAGGTAGTGACAGTTAGGATGGTAACACAACATAGACAGGTAGTGTCAGTTAGGATGGTAACACAACATAGACAGGTAGTGTCAGTTAGGATGGTAACACAACATAGACAGGTAGTGACAGTTAGGATGGTAACATAGACAGGTAGTGACAGTTAGGATGGTAACACAACATAGACAGGTAGTGTCAGTTAGGATGGTAACACAACATAGACAGGTAGTGACAGTTAGGATGGCAACATAGACAGGTAGTGTCAGTTAGGATGGTAACATAGACAGGTAGTGTCAGTTAGGATGGTAACACAACATAGACAGGTAGTGTCAGTTAGGATGGTAATACAACATAGACAGGTAGTGTCAGTTAGGATGGTAACATAGACAGGTAGTGACAGTTAGGATGGTAACATAGACAGGTAGTGACAGTTAGGATGGTAACATAGACAGGTAGTGTCAGTTAGGATGGTAACACAACATAGACAGGTAGTGTCAGTTAGGATGGTAACATAGACAGGTAGTGACAGTTAGGATGGTAACATAGACAGGTAGTGTCAGTTAGGATGGTAACATAGACAGGTAGTGTCAGTTAGGATGGTAACATAGACAGGTAGTGTCAGTTAGGATGGTAACATAGACAGGTAGTGTCAGTTAGGATGGTAACACAACATAGACAGGTAGTGTCAGTTAGGATGGTAACATAGACAGGTAGTGTCAGTTAGGATGGTAACATAGACAGGTAGTGTCAGTTAGGATGGTAACATAGACAGGTAGTGACAGTTAGGATGGTAACACAACATAGACAGGTAGTGTCAGTTAGGATGGTAACATAGACAGGTAGTGTCAGTTAGGATGGTAACATAGACAGGTAGTGTCAGTTAGGATGGTAACATAGACAGGTAGTGACAGTTAGGATGGTAACATAGACAGGTAGTGTCAGTTAGATGGTAACAGGGTAGTGTCAGTTAGGATGGTAACACAACATAGACAGGTAGTGACAGTTAGGATGGTAACACAACATAGACAGGTAGTGTCAGTTAGGATGGTAACATAGACAGGTAGTGTCAGTTAGGATGGTAACATAGACAGGTAGTGTCAGTTAGGATGGTAACACAACATAGACAGGTAGTGTCAGTTAGGATGGTAACATAGACAGGTAGTGTCAGTTAGGATGGTAACATAGACAGGTAGTGTCAGTTAGGATGGTAACATAGACAGGTAGTGTCAGTTAGGATGGTAACATAGACAGGTAGTGTCAGTTAGGATGGTAACACAACATAGACAGGTAGTGTCAGTTAGGATGGTAACATAGACAGGTAGTGTCAGTTAGGATGGTAACATAGACAGGTAGTGTCAGTTAGGATGGTAACATAGACAGGTAGTGACAGTTAGGATGGTAACACAACATAGACAGGTAGTGACAGTTAGGATGGTAACATAGACAGGTAGTGTCAGTTAGGATGGTAACACAACATAGACAGGTAGTGTCAGTTAGGATGGTAACATAGACAGGTAGTGACAGTTAGGATGGTAACATAGACAGGTAGTGACAGTTAGGATGGTAACATAGACAGGTAGTGTCAGTTAGGATGGTAACATAGACAGGTAGTGTCAGTTAGGATGGTAACACAACATAGACAGGTAGTGTCAGTTAGGATGGTAACATAGACAGGTAGTGTCAGTTAGGATGGTAACATAGACAGGTAGTGTCAGTTAGGATGGTAACATAACATAGACAGGTAGTGTCAGTTAGGATGGTAACATAGACAGGTAGTGTCAGTTAGGATGGTAACATAGACAGGTAGTGTCAGTTAGGATGGTAACATAGACAGGTAGTGTCAGTTAGGATGGTAACATAGACAGGTAGTGACAGTTAGGATGGTAACATAGACAGGTAGTGTCAGTTAGGATGGTAACATAGACAGGTAGTGTCAGTTAGGATGGTAACACAACATAGACAGGTAGTGTCAGTTAGGATGGTAACATAGACAGGTAGTGTCAGTGGTAACATAGACAGGTAGTGTCAGTTAGGATGGTAACATAGACAGGTAGTGTCAGTTAGGATGGTAACATAGACAGGTAGTGTCAGTTAGGATGGTAACACAACATAGACAGGTAGTGTCAGTTAGGATGGTAACATAGACAGGTAGTGTCAGTTAGGATGGTAACATAGACAGGTAGTGACAGTTAGGATGGTAACATAGACAGGTAGTGACAGTTAGGATGGTAACACAACATAGACAGGTAGTGTCAGTTAGGATGGTAACATAGACAGGTAGTGTCAGTTAGGATGGTAACACAACATAGTGACAGTTAGACAGGTAGTGTCAGTTAGGATGGTAACATAGACAGGTAGTGTCAGTTAGGATGGTAACACAACATAGACAGGTAGTGTCAGTTAGGATGGCAACATAGACAGGTAGTGTCAGTTAGGATGGTAACATAGACAGGTAGTGTCAGTTAGGATGGTAACACAACATAGACAGGTAGTGTCAGTTAGGATGGTAACATAGCAGTTAGGACATAGACAGGTACATAGACAGGTAGTGTCAGTTAGGATGGTAACATAGACAGGTAGTGTCAGTTAGGATGGTAACACAACATAGACAGGTAGTGTCAGTTAGGATGGTAACACAACATAGACAGGTAGTGACAGTTAGGATGGTAACATAGACAGGTAGTGTCAGTTAGGATGGTAACACAACATAGACAGGTAGTGTCAGTTAGGATGGTAACACAACATAGACAGGTGGTAACATAGTGTCAGTTAGGATGGTAACATAGACAGGTAGTGTCAGTTAGGATGGTAACATAGACAGGTAGTGTCAGTTAGGATGGTAACATAGACAGGTAGTGTCAGTTAGGATGGTAACACAACATAGACAGGTAGTGTCAGTTAGGATGGTAACACAACATAGACAGGTAGTGTCAGTTAGGATGGTAACATAGACAGGTAGTGTCAGTTAGGATGGTAACATAGACAGGTAGTGTCAGTTAGGATGGTAACATAGACAGGTAGTGTCAGTTAGGATGGTAACACAACATAGACAGGTAGTGTCAGTTAGGATGGTAACATAGACAGGTGTCAGTTAGTGTCAGTTAGGATGGTAACATAGACAGGTAGTGTCAGTTAGGATGGTAACATAGTGTGTCAGTTAGGATGGTAACATAGACAGGTAGTGTCAGTTAGGATGGTAACACAACATAGACAGGTAGTGTCAGTTAGGATGGTAACACAACATAGACAGGTAGTGTCAGTTAGGATGGTAACATAGACAGGTAGTGTCAGTTAGGATGGTAACACAACATAGACAGGTAGTGTCAGTTAGGATGGTAACATAGACAGGTAGTGTCAGTTAGGATGGTAACATAGACAGGTAGTGTCAGTTAGGATGGTAACATAGACAGGTAGTGTCAGTTAGGATGGTAACACAACATAGACAGGTAGTGTCAGTTAGGATGGTAACATAGACAGGTAGTGTCAGTTAGGATGGTAACACAACATAGACAGGTAGTGTCAGTTAGGATGGTAACACAACATAGTAGACAGGTAGTGTCAGTTAGGATGGTAACATAGACAGGTAGTGTCAGTTAGGATGGTAACACAACATAGACAGGTAGTGTCAGTTAGGATGGTAACATAGACAGGTAGTGTCAGTTAGGATGGTAACATAGACAGGTAGTGTCAGTTAGGATGGTAACATAGACAGGTAGTGTCAGTTAGGATGGTAACACAACATAGACAGGTAGTGTCAGTTAGGATGGTAACATAGACAGGTAGTGTCAGTTAGGATGGTAACATAGACAGGTAGTGTCAGTTAGGATGGTAACATAGACAGGTAGTGTCAGTTAGGATGGTAACACAACATAGACAGGTAGTGTCAGTTAGGATGGTAACATAGACAGGTAGTGACAGTTAGGATGGTAACACAACATAGACAGGTAGTGTCAGTTAGGATGGTAACATAGACAGGTAGTGTCAGTTAGGATGGTAACATAGACAGGTAGTGACAGTTAGGATGGTAACACAACATAGACAGGTAGTGTCAGTTAGGATGGTAACATAGACAGGTAGTGACAGTTAGGATGGTAACACAACATAGACAGGTAGTGTCAGTTAGGATGGTAACATAGACAGGTAGTGTCAGTTAGGATGGTAACATAGACAGGTAGTGTCAGTTAGGATGGTAACATAGACAGGTAGTGTCAGTTAGGATGGTAACACAACATAGACAGGTAGTGTCAGTTAGGATGGTAACATAGACAGGTAGTGTCAGTTAGGATGGTAACACAACATAGACAGGTAGTGTCAGTTAGGATGGTAACACAACATAGACAGGTAGTGTCAGTTAGGATGGTAACATAGACAGGTAGTGTCAGTTAGGATGGTAACATAGACAGGTAGTGTCAGTTAGGATGGTAACATAGACAGGTAGTGTCAGTTAGGATGGTAACACAACATAGACAGGTAGTGTCAGTTAGGATGGTAACATAGACAGGTAGTGTCAGTTAGGATGGTAACATAGACAGGTAGTGTCAGTTAGGATGGTAACATAGACAGGTAGTGTCAGTTAGGATGGTAACATAGACAGGTAGTGTCAGTTAGGATGGTAACACAACATAGACAGGTAGTGTCAGTTAGGATGGTAACATAGACAGGTAGTGTCAGTTAGGATGGTAACACAACATAGACAGGTAGTGTCAGTTAGGATGGTAACATAGACAGGTAGTGTCAGTTAGGATGGTAACACAACATAGACAGGTAGTGTCAGTTAGGATGGTAACATAGACAGGTAGTGTCAGTTAGGATGGTAACATAGACAGGTAGTGTCAGTTAGGATGGTAACACAACATAGACAGGTAGTGTCAGTTAGGATGGTAACACAACATAGACAGGTAGTGACAGTTAGGATGGTAACATAGACAGGTAGTGTCAGTTAGGATGGTAACACAACATAGACAGGTAGTGACAGTTAGGATGGTAACACAACATAGACAGGTAGTGTCAGTTAGGATGGTAACATAGACAGGTAGTGTCAGTTAGGATGGTAACACAACATAGACAGGTAGTGTCAGTTAGGATGGTAACATAGACAGGTAGTGACAGTTAGGATGGTAACATAGACAGGTAGTGTCAGTTAGGATGGTAACATACATAGACAGGTAGTGTCAGTTAGGATGGTAACATAGACAGGTAGTGTCAGTTAGGATGGTAACATAGACAGGTAGTGTCAGTTAGGATGGTAACACAACATAGACAGGTAGTGTCAGTTAGGATGGTAACATAGACAGGTAGTGTCAGTTAGGATGGTAACATAGACAGGTAGTGTCAGTTAGGATGGTAACACAACATAGACAGGTAGTGACAGTTAGGATGGTAACATAGACAGGTAGTGTGTCAGTTAGGATGGTAACATAGACAACATTAGGATGGTAACAGGTAGTGTAGTGTCAGTTAGGATGGTAACATAGACAGGTAGTGTCAGTTAGGATGGTAACATAGACAGGTAGTGTCAGTTAGGATGGTAACATAGACAGGTAGTGTCAGTTAGGATGGTAACACAACATAGACAGGTAGTGTCAGTTAGGATGGTAACATAGACAGGTAGTGTCAGTTAGGATGGTAACACAACATAGACAGGTAGTGTCAGTTAGGATGGTAACACAACATAGACAGGTAGTGTCAGTTAGGATGGTAACATAGACAGGTAGTGTCAGTTAGGATGGTAACACAACATAGACAGGTAGTGACAGTTAGGATGGTAACATAGACAGGTAGTGACAGTTAGGATGGTAACATAGACAGGTAGTGTCAGTTAGGATGGTAACACAACATAGACAGGTAGTGTCAGTTAGGATGGTAACATAGACAGGTAGTGTCAGTTAGGATGGTAACATAGACAGGTAGTGACAGTTAGGATGGTAACACAACATAGACAGGTAGTGTCAGTTAGGATGGTAACATAGACAGGTAGTGTCAGTTAGGATGGTAACACAACATAGACAGGTAGTGTCAGTTAGGATGGTAACATAGACAGGTAGTGTCAGTTAGGATGGTAACATAGACAGGTAGTGTCAGTTAGGATGGTAACATAGACAGGTAGTGTCAGTTAGGATGGTAACATAGACAGGTAGTGTCAGTTAGGATGGTAACATAGACAGGTAGTGACAGTTAGGATGGTAACACAGGTAGTGACAGTTAGGATGGTAACACAACATAGACAGGTAGTGACAGTTAGGATGGTAACATAGACAGGTAGTGACAGTTAGGATGGTAACATAGACAGGTAGTGTCAGTTAGGATGGTAACATAGACAGGTAGTGACAGTTAGGATGGTAACACAACATAGACAGGTAGTGACAGTTAGGATGGTAACATAGACAGGTAGTGTCAGTTAGGATGGTAACATAGACAGGTAGTGTCAGTTAGGATGGTAACACAACATATGACAGGTAGTGTCAGTTAGGATGGTAACATAGACAGGTAGTGTCAGTTAGGATGGTAACATAGACAGGTAGTGTCAGTTAGGATGGTAACATAGACAGGTAGTGTCAGTTAGGATGGTAACATAGACAGGTAGTGTCAGTTAGGATGGTAACATAGACAGGTAGTGTCAGTTAGGATGGTAACACAACATAGACAGGTAGTGTCAGTTAGGATGGTAACATAGACAGGTAGTGACAGTTAGGATGGTAACATAGACAGGTAGTGTCAGTTAGGATGGTAACACAACATAGACAGGTAGTGTCAGTTAGGATGGTAACACAACATAGACAGGTAGTGTCAGTTAGGATGGTAACATAGACAGGTAGTGTCAGTTAGGATGGTAACATAGACAGGTAGTGTCAGTTAGGATGGTAACATAGACAGGTAGTGTCAGTTAGGATGGTAACATAGACAGGTAGTGTCAGTTAGGATGGTAACATAGACAGGTAGTGTCAGTTAGGATGGTAACACAACATAGACAGGTAGTGTCAGTTAGGATGGTAACATAGACAGGTAGTGTCAGTTAGGATGGTAACATAGACAGGTAGTGTCAGTTAGGATGGTAACATAGACAGGTAGTGTCAGTTAGGATGGTAACATAGACAGGTAGTGTCAGTTAGGATGGTAACATAGACAGGTAGTGTCAGTTAGGATGGTAACATAGACAGGTAGTGTCAGTTAGGATGGTAACATAGACAGGTAGTGTCAGTTAGGATGGTAACATAGACAGGTAGTGTCAGTTAGGATGGTAACATAACAGGTAGTGTCAGTTAGGATGGTAACATAGACAGGTAGTGTCAGTTAGGATGGTAACATAGACAGGTAGTGTCAGTTAGGATGGTAACACAACATAGACAGGTAGTGTCAGTTAGGATGGTAACATAGACAGGTAGTGTCAGTTAGGATGGTAACATAGACAGGTAGTGTCAGTTAGGATGGTAACATAGACAGGTAGTGTCAGTTAGGATGGTAACATAGACAGGTAGTGACAGTTAGGATGGTAACATAGACAGGTAGTGTCAGTTAGGATGGTAACATAGACAGGTAGTGTCAGTTAGGATGGTAACAGACAGGTAACATAACATAGACAGGTAGTGTCAGTTAGGATGGTAACACAACATAGACAGGTAGTGTCAGTTAGGATGGTAACATAGACAGGTAGTGTCAGTTAGGATGGTAACATAGACAGGTAGTGTCAGTTAGGATGGTAACATAGACAGGTAGTGTCAGTTAGGATGGTAACATAGACAGGTAGTGTCAGTTAGGATGGTAACATAGACAGGTAGTGTCAGTTAGGATGGTAACATAGACAGGTAGTGTCAGTTAGGATGGTAACACAACATAGACAGGTAGTGTCAGTTAGGATGGTAACATAGACAGGTAGTGTCAGTTAGGATGGTAACATAGACAGGTAGTGTCAGTTAGGATGGTAACACAACATAGACAGGTAGTGTCAGTTAGGATGGTAACATAGACAGGTAGTGACAGTTAGGATGGTAACATAGACAGGTAGTGTCAGTTAGGATGGTAACATAGACAGGTAGTGTCAGTTAGGATGGTAACACAACATAGACAGGTAGTGTCAGTTAGGATGGTAACACAACATAGACAGGTAGTGTCAGTTAGGATGGTAACATAGACAGGTAGTGTCAGTTAGGATGGTAACATAGACAGGTAGTGTCAGTTAGGATGGTAACATAGACAGGTAGTGTCAGTTAGGATGGTAACATAGACAGGTAGTGTCAGTTAGGATGGTAACATAGACAGGTAGTGTCAGTTAGGATGGTAACATAGACAGGTAGTGTCAGTTAGGATGGTAACATAGACAGGTAGTGTCAGTTAGGATGGTAACACAACATAGACAGGTAGTGTCAGTTAGGATGGTAACATAGACAGGTAGTGTCAGTTAGGATGGTAACATAGACAGGTAGTGTCAGTTAGGATGGTAACATAGACAGGTAGTGTCAGTTAGGATGGTAACATAGACAGGTAGTGACAGTTAGGATGGTAACATAGACAGGTAGTGACAGTTAGGATGGTAACATAGACAGGTAGTGAACATAGACAGTTAGGATGGTAACATAGACAGGTAGTGTCAGTTAGGATGGTAACATAGACAGGTAGTGACAGTTAGGATGGTAACACAACATAGACAGGTAGTGTCAGTTAGGATGGTAACATAGACAGGTAGTGTCAGTTAGGATGGTAACATAGACAGGTAGTGTCAGTTAGGATGGTAACATAGACAGGTAGTGTCAGTTAGGATGGTAACATAGACAGGTAGTGACAGTTAGGATGGTAACATAGACAGGTAGTGTCAGTTAGGATGGTAACATAGACAGGTAGTGTCAGTTAGGATGGTAACACAACATAGACAGGTAGTGTCAGTTAGGATGGTAACATAGACAGGTAGTGACAGTTAGGATGGTAACATAGACAGGTAGTGACAGTTAGGATGGTAACATAGACAGGTAGTGACAGTTAGGATGGTAACATTAGATGGTAACAGGTAGTGTCAGTTAGGATGGTAACATAGACAGGTAGTGACAGTTAGGATGGTAACATAGACAGGTAGTGACAGTAGACAGGTAGTGTCAGTTAGGATGGTAGAACATAGACAGGTAGTGTCAGTTAGGATGGTAACAACATAGACAGGTAGTGTCAGTTAGGATGGTAACATAACATATGGTACAGGTAGTGTCAGTTAGGATGGTAACATAGACAGGTAGTGACAGTTAGATGGTAACAGGTAGTGTCAGTTAGGATGGTAACATAGACAGGTAGTGTCAGTTAGGATGGTAACATAGACAGGTAGTGTCAGTTAGGATGGTAACATAGACAGGTAGTGTCAGTTAGGATGGTAACATAGACAGGTAGTGTCAGTTAGGATGGTAACATAGACAGGTAGTGTCAGTTAGGATGGTAACATAGACAGGTAGTGTCAGTTAGGATGGTAACATAGACAGGTAGTGTCAGTTAGGATGGTAACATAGACAGGTAGTGACAGTTAGGATGGTAACACAACATAGACAGGTAGTGTCAGTTAGGATGGTAACATAGACAGGTAGTGTCAGTTAGGATGGTAACATAGACAGGTAGTGTCAGTTAGGATGGTAACATAGACAGGTAGTGTCAGTTAGGATGGTAACATAGACAGGTAGTGTCAGTTAGGATGGTAACATAGACAGGTAGTGTCAGTTAGGATGGTAACATAGACAGGTAGTGTCAGTTAGGATGGTAACACAACATAGACAGGTAACAGTTAGGATGGTAACATAGACAGGTAGTGTCAGTTAGGATGGTAACACAACATAGACAGGTAGTGTCAGTTAGGATGGTAACATAGACAGGTAGTGTCAGTTAGGATGGTAACATAGACAGGTAGTGACAGTTAGGATGGTAACACAACATAGTGTCAGGTAGTGACAGTTAGGATGGTAACATAGACAGGTAGTGTCAGTTAGGATGGTAACATAGACAGGTAGTGTCAGTTAGGATGGTAACATAGACAGGTAGTGTCAGTTAGGATGGTAACACAACATAGACAGGTAGTGTCAGTTAGGATGGTAACATAGACAGGTAGTGTCAGTTAGGATGGTAACATAGACAGGTAGTGTCAGTTAGGATGGTAACACAACATAGACAGGTAGTGTCAGTTAGGATGGTAACATAGACAGGTAGTGTCAGTTAGGATGGTAACACAACATAGACAGGTAGTGTCAGTTAGGATGGTAACATAGACAGGTAGTGTCAGTTAGGATGGTAACATAGACAGGTAGTGACAGTTAGGATGGTAACATAGACAGGTAGTGGTAACAGTTGTCAGTTAGGATGGTAACATAGACAGGTAGTGTCAGTTAGGATGGTAACATAGACAGGTAGTGTCAGTTAGGATGGTAACATAGACAGGTAGTGTCAGTTAGGATGGTAACACAAGTGTCAGTTAGGATGGTAACAGACAGGTAGTGTCAGTTAGGATGGTAACATAGACAGGTAGTGTCAGTTAGGATGGTAACACAACATAGACAGGTAGTGTCAGTTAGGATGGTAACATAGACAGGTAGTGTCAGTTAGGATGGTAACAGTTAGGATGGTAACATAGACAGGTAGTGTCAGTTAGGATGGTAACATAGACAGGTAGTGTCAGTTAGGATGGTAACATAGACAGGTAGTGTCAGTTAGGATGGTAACATAGACAGGTAGTGTCAGTTAGGATGGTAACATAGACAGGTAGTGACAGTTAGGATGGTAACACAACATAGACAGGTAGTGTCAGTTAGGATGGTAACATAGACAGGTAGGATGTAGACAGTTAGGATGGTAACATAGACAGGTAGTGTCAGTTAGGATGGTAACATAGACAGGTAGTGTCAGTTAGGATGGTAACACAACATAGACAGGTAGTGTCAGTTAGGATGGTAACATAGACAGGTAGTGTCAGTTAGGATGGTAACATAGACAGGTAGTGACAGTTAGGATGGTAACATAACATAGACAGGTAGTGTCAGTTAGGATGGTAACATAGACAGGTAGTGTCAGTTAGGATGGTAACATAGACAGGTAGTGTCAGTTAGGATGGTAACACAACATAGACAGGTAGTGTCAGTTAGGATGGTAACACAACATAGACAGGTAGTTAGGATCAGTTAGGGTATGGTAATGGTAACATAGACAGGTAGTGTCAGTTAGGATGGTAACACAACATAGACAGGTAGTGTCAGTTAGGATGGTAACATAGACAGGACAGGTAGTGTCAGTTAGGATGGTAACATAGACAGGTAGTGTCAGTTAGGATGGTAACATAGACAGGTAGTGTCAGTTAGGATGGTAACATAGACAGGTAGTGTCAGTTAGGATGGTAACATAGACAGGTAGTGTCAGTTAGGATGGTAACACAACATAGACAGGTAGTGTCAGTTAGGATGGTAACATAGACAGGTAGTGACAGTTAGGATGGTAACATAGACAGGTAGTGTCAGTTAGGATGGTAACATAGACAGGTAGTGTCAGTTAGGATGGTAACACAACATAGACAGGTAGTGTCAGTTAGGATGGTAACATAGACAGGTAGTGACAGTTAGGATGGTAACATAGACAGGTAGTGACAGTTAGGATGGTAACATAGACAGGTAGTGTCAGTTAGGATGGTAACATAGACAGGTAGTGTCAGTTAGGATGGTAACATAGACAGGTAGTGTCAGTTAGGATGGTAACAACATAGACAGGTAGTGTCAGTTAGGATGGTAACACAACATAGACAGGTAGTGTCAGTTAGGATGGTAACATAGACAGGTAGTGTCAGTTAGGATGGTAACATAGACAGGTAGTGACAGTTAGGATGGTAACATAGACAGGTAGTGACAGTTAGGATGGTAACACATAGTGACAGGTAGTGTCAGTTAGGATGGTAACATAGACAGGTAGTGACAGTTAGGATGGTAACATAGACAGGTAGTGTCAGTTAGGATGGTAACATAGACAGGTAGTGTCAGTTAGGATGGTAACATAGACAGGTAGTGTCAGTTAGGATGGTAACATAGACAGGTAGTGACAGTTAGTATGTATGATAGAATGAGCAGCATATCCTTACCTCCAAGACACTGAGTCTGATCGTACCGTCTCCATCCTGGTCGAAGGCCTGGAACGCCCCTGCAAACCAACCCCATGTCATGAATCAATCAATAAATCAGCCATTTATATCATTAAGAAGACCAAAATTTAAATATATATTTTTTTTAAACTTTGGTTGTGTTATCCGCATTTACTTTGAATTTGTTGTGTAAATGTGTGGTTGAGTTGTGTTTTAAATGTGTTTATTTTTTGTATTTTTGTATTTTTAATTTATTTTTTAAACCTTTATTTAACTAGGCAAGTCAATTAAGAACAAATTCCTATTTATAATGACGTCCTACCCCGGCCAAACCTGGAAAAGCTGGGATAATTGGACTCCCATTCCCGGCCAGATGTGACGCAGCCTGGTTGTATTCACGTGTGTGGATGAGTTGTGTTTTTAAATGTCAAATAAATCAAACCAACTCAAATATCAAGCCCTTTTTACATCACCATGTACGGTAACCAGACTTGCATGGCCAGGAGTGGACAAACAGATCTGGGATCAGTGTAATACGGCGATGAGGTGAGGTGTGTGACTTACTGAACATGGCTTCGAGGCGAACCAGACAGCTGATGAAGCTGTCAAAGTCGATGTTCATGCCCTCGTTGGCGTAGCGCATGGTGATGATGTCATAGAGCTGATTGTTGAGACGGAAGCCTGAACAGTCACAAGACCGTCAAGAGATGGGAGATATTGGAGAGACACATTAGGCTGTTCAGTTACCGTTTAAAACAAAACAACATGTCTTTCCATCTCCTTGTGGTTTTAAACAACAACAAAAAATGCACCTTTATTTAACCAGTTGCTGAGACAGAAATCCAATCTACCTGAAGATTTTATTCAATTTAAACCTGGTAAACTTTGAGATGCTCTTACCTGCATCGTTGACAGCATTTCTCATTTCGTAGCTGTTGATGCTACTAGCCTGGTCCGAGTTATAGTGTTGGAAAATTCCCTAAAGGAACAGAGCAGTTGTACATCTATACCTCTGACTATGTGTCTACGGTGCCGTTGGGAGTTTAAATAAAAGGGGAAATAAGGGAAAACCAGCTTTCTTACGAGGAAGAACTCACCTGCCACTGCTTGATCTTGTTCCAGAGATGTCTGAACTCCTGCAGGTTGAGTCTGCCCGTCCCGTCCATCTAGGAAGCTGCCGTTAAGACACCAATGACGGGCGACACATGGGAACTCACAATCAACCATTTCAACAAACAGTCACTTATAACCTGTTTCTACACTCCTGTCATGACTGGCCGGCTCGGGTCGGGTTACCGGGTTACCGGCTCGGGTCGGGTTACCGGGTTACCGGCTCGGGTCGGGTTACCGGGTTACCGGCTCGGGTCGGGTTACCGGGGTCAGTGTTACCGGGTTACCGGGTTACCGGGTTACCGGCTCGGGTCAGGTTACCGGGGACCTCAGTGCTACAGAGACATCTTTCACACCCAGCAGAGGTGAAGAGATGGAGAGGTATGGAGATGGGGTGATTTTATGACACCTCGCGCCCATTGTAAAACTAAGACAGGAGACAAAATTCCTTTGTCCTCTCACTGTGGAGAATCGGCCTCACAACATTAACATGCAATAAATGGACTTTGGGACGATCGGTTTCGTGACGATAGATGGAATATGAAAATGTAATGTCATTTTTTGTTATGTTATTAAAAGTTAAAGGACGACGTTATAACGAAAACATTGTAACTAAGAGTTTTCCTAGTATGTGCCTGATGTTTAAACATTGTAACTAAGAGTTTTCCTAGTATGTGCATGATGTTTAAACATTGTAACTAAGAGTTTTCCTAGTATGTGCGTGATGTTTAAACATTGTAACTAAGAGTTTTCCTAGTATGTGCGTGATGTTTAAACATTGTAACTAAGAGTTTTCCTAGTATGTGTCTGATGTTTAAACATTGTAACTGTAAGAGTTTTCCTAGTATGTGCGTGATGTTTAAACATTGTAACTAAGAGTTTTCCTAGTATGTGCCTGATGTTTAAACATTGTAACTGTAAGAGTTTTCCTAGTATGTGCATGTTTAAACATTGTAACTGTAAGAGTTTTCCTAGTATGTGTGCGTGATGTTTAAACATTGTAACTAAGAGTTTTCCTAGTATGTGCGTGATGTTTAAACATTGTAACTAAGAGTTTTCCTAGTATGTGCCTGATGTTTAAACATTGTAACTGTAAGAGTTTTCCTAGTATGTGCAGTGATGTTTAAACATTGTAACTAAGAGTTTTCCTAGTATGTGCCTGATGTTTAAACATTGTAACTAAGAGTTTTCCTAGTATGTGCGTGATGTTTAAACATTGTAACTAAGAGTTTTCCTAGTATGTGCGTGATGTTTAAACATTGTAACTAAGAGTTTTCCTAGTATGTGCGTGATGTTTAAACATTGTAACTGTAAGAGTTTTCCTAGTATGTGCCTGATGTTTAAACATTGTCACTGTAAGAGTTTTCCTAGTATGTGCCTGATGTTTAAACATTGTAACTAAGAGTTTTCCTAGTATGTGCATGATGTTTAAACATTGTAACTAAGAGTTTTCCTAGTATGTACGTGATGTTTAAACAGTTATTGTAACTAAGAGTTTTCCTAGTATGTGCGTGATGTTTAAACATTGTAACTAAGAGTTTTCCTAGTATGTGCCTGATGTTTAAACATTGTAACTAAGAGTTTTCCTAGTATGTGCGTGATGTTTAAACATTGTAACTAAGAGTTTTCCTAGTATGTGCGAGATGTTTAAACATTGTAACTGTAAGAGTTTTCCTAGTAGTGCGTGATGTTTAAACATTGTCACTGTAAGAGTTTTCCTAGTATGTGCCTGATGTTTAAACATTGTAACTAAGAGTTTTCCTAGTATGTGCATGATGTTTAAACATTGTAACTAAGAGTTTTCCTAGTATGTACGTGATGTTTAAACATTGTAACTAAGAGTTTTCCTAGTATGTGCGTGATGTTTAAACATTGTAACTAAGAGTTTTCCTAGTATGTGCCTGATGTTTAAACATTGTAACTAAGAGTTTTCCTAGTATGTGCGTGATGTTTAAACATTGTAACTAAGAGTTTTCCTAGTATGTGCGAGATGTTTAAACATTGTAACTGTAAGAGTTTTCCTAGTACGTGCGTGATGTTTAAACATTGTAACTAAGAGTTTTCCTAGTATGTGCGTGATGTTTAAACATTGTAACTAAGAGTTTTCCTAGTATGTGCCTGATGTTTAAACATTGTAACTGTAAGAGTTTTCCTAGTATGTGCGTGATGTTTAAACATTGTAACTAGAGTTTTCCTAGTATGTGCGTGATGTTTAAACATTGTAACTGTAAGAGTTTTTTCCCTTTTTGATGTTTAAACATTTTTTTCTAGTATGTGCGTGATGATTAAACATTGTAACTGTAAGAGTTTTCCTAGTATGTGCGTGATGTTTAAACATTGTAACTGTAAGAGTTTTCCTAGTATGTGCGTGATGTTTAAACATTGTAACTAGAGTTTTCCTAGTATGTGCCTGATGTTTAAACATTGTAACTGTAAGAGTTTTCCTAGTATGTGCGTGATGTTTAAACATTGTAACTAAGAGTTTTCCTAGTATGTGCGTGATGTTTAAACATTGTAACTAAGAGTTTTCCTAGTATGTGCGTGATGTTTAAACATTGTAACTAAGAGTTTTCCTAGTATGTGCGTGATGTTTAAACATTGTAAATGTAAGAGTTTTCCTAGTATGTGTGTGATGTTTAAACATTGTAACTGTAAGAGTTTTCCTAGTATGTGCGTGATGTTTAAACATTGTAACTAAGAGTTTTCCTAGTATGTGCCTGATGTTTAAACATTGTAACTAAGAGTTTTCCTAGTGTGCGTGATGTTTAAACATTGTAACTAAGAGTTTTCCTAGTATGTGCGTGATGTTTAAACATTGTAACTAAGAGTTTTCCTAGTATGTGCGTGATGTTTAAACATTGTAACAAGAGTTTTCCTAGTATGTGCGTGATGTTTAAACATTGTAACTAAGAGTTTTCCTAGTATGTGCGTGATGTTTAAACATTGTAACTAAGAGTTTTCCTAGTATGTGCGTGATGTTTAAACATTGTAACTAAGAGTTTTCCTAGTATGTAACATGATGTTTAAACATTGTAACTAAGAGTTTTCCTAGTATGTGTAACGTGATGTTTAAACATTGTAACTAAGAGTTTTCCTAGTATGTGCGTGATGTTTAAACATTGTAACTAAGAGTTTTCCTAGTATGTGCATTGTAACTGTAAGAGATGTTTAAACATTGTAACAAGAGTTTTCCTAGTATGTGCGTGATGTTTAAACATTGTCACTGTAAGAGTTTTCCTAATGTGCCTGATGTTTAAACATTGTAACTAAGAGTTTTCCTAGTATGTGCATGATGTTTAAACATTGTAACTAAGAGTTTTCCTAGTATGTACGTGATGTTTAAACATTGTAACTAAGAGTTTTCCTAGTATGTGCGTGATGTTTAAACATTGTAACTAAGAGTTTTCCTAGTATGTGCCTGATGTTTAAACATTGTAACTAAGAGTTTTCCTAGTATGTGCGTGATGTTTAAACATTGTAACTAAGAGTTTTCCTAGTATGTGCGAGATGTTTAAACATTGTAACTGTAAGAGTTTTCCTAGTACGTGCGTGATGTTTAAACATTGTCACTGTAAGAGTTTTCCTAGTATGTGCCTGATGTTTAAACATTGTAACTAAGAGTTTTCCTAGTATGTGCATGATGTTTAAACATTGTAACTAAGAGTTTTCCTAGTATGTACGTGATGTTTAAACATTGTAACTAAGAGTTTTCCTAGTATGTGCGTGATGTTTAAACATTGTAACTAAGAGTTTTCCTAGTATGTGCCTGATGTTTAAACATTGTAACTAAGAGTTTTCCTAGTATGTAACGTGATGTTTAAACATTGTAACTAAGAGTTTTCCTAGTATGTGCGAGATGTTTAAACATTGTAACTGTAAGAGTTTTCCTAGTACGTGCGTGATGTTTAAACATTGTAACTAAGAGTTTTCCTAGTATGTGCGTGATGTTTAAACATTGTAACTAAGAGTTTTCCTAGTATGTGCCTGATGTTTAAACATTGTAACTGTAAGAGTTTTCCTAGTATGTGCGTGATGTTTAAACATTGTAACTAAGAGTTTTCCTAGTATGTGCGTGATGTTTAAACATTGTAACTGTAAGAGTTTTCCTAGTATGTGCGTGATGATTAAACATTGTAACTGTAAGAGTTTTCCTAGTATGTGCGTGATGTTTAAACATTGTAACTGTAAGAGTTTTCCTAGTATGTGCGTGATGTTTAAACATTGTAACTAAGAGTTTTCCTAGTATGTGCCTGATGTTTAAACATTGTAACTGTAAGAGTTTTCCTAGTATGTGCGTGATGTTTAAACATTGTAACTAAGAGTTTTCCTAGTATGTGCGTGATGTTTAAACATTGTAACTAAGAGTTTTCCTAGTATGTGCGTGATGTTTAAACATTGTAACTGTAAAAGTTTTCCTAGTATGTGCGTGATGTTTAAACATTGTAACTAAGAGTTTTCCTAGTATGTGCGTGATGTTTAAACATTGTAACTAAGAGTTTTCCTAGTATTGGCGTGATGTTTAAACATTGTAATTAAGAGTTTTTCCTAGTATGTGCGTGATGTTTAAACATTGTAACTAAGAGTTTTCCTAGTATGTGCGTGATGTTTAAACATTGTAACTAAGAGTTTTCCTAGTATGTGCCTGATGTTTAAACATTGTAACTGTAAGAGTTTTCCTAGTATGTGCGTGATGTTTAAACGTTGTAACTGTAAGAGTTTTCCTAGTATGTGCGTGATGTTTAAACATTGTAACTAAGAGTTTTCCTAGTATGTGCGTGATGTTTAAACATTGTAACTAAGAGTTTTCCTAGTATGTGCGTGATGTTTAAACATTGTAACTAAGAGTTTTCCTAGTATGTGCGTGATGTTTAAACATTGTAAATGTAAGAGTTTTCCTAGTATGTGTGTGATGTTTAAACATTGTAACTGTAAGAGTTTTCCTAGTATGTGCGTGATGTTTAAACATTGTAACTAAGAGTTTTCCTAGTATGTGCCTGATGTTTAAACATTGTAACTAAGAGTTTTCCTAGTATGTGCGTGATGTTTAAACATTGTAACTAAGAGTTTTCCTAGTATGTGCGTGATGTTTAAACATTGTAACTAAGAGTTTTCCTAGTATGTGCGTGATGTTTAAACATTGTAACTAAGAGTTTTCCTAGTATGTGCGTGATGTTTAAACATTGTAACTAAGAGTTTTCCTAGTATGTGCGTGATGTTTAAACATTGTAACTAAGAGTTTTCCTAGTATGTGCGAGATGTTTAAACATTGTAACTGTAAGAGTTTTCCTAGTATGTGCCTGATGTTTAAACATTGTAACTAAGAGTTTTCCTAGTATGTGCGTGATGTTTAAACATTGTAACTGTAAGAGTTTTCCTAGTATGTGCGAGATGTTTAAACATTGTAACTGTAAGAGTTTTCCTAGTATGTGCGTGATGATTAAACATTGTAACTGTAAGAGTTTTCCTAGTATGTGCGTGATGTTTAAACATTGTAACTAAGAGTTTTCCTAGTATGTGCCTGATGTTTAAACATTGTAACTGTAAGAGTTTTCCTAGTATGTGCGTGATGATTAAACATTGTAACTAAGAGTTTTCCTAGTATGTGCGTGATGTTTAAACATTGTAACTAAGAGTTATCCTAGTATGTGCCTGATGTTTAAACATTGTAACTAAGAGTTTTCCTAGTATGTGCGTGATGTTTAAACATTGTAACTAAGAGTTTTCCTAGTATGTGCGTGATGTTTAAACATTGTAACTAAGAGTTTTCCTAGTATGTGCGTGATGTTTAAACATTGTAACTGTAAGAGTTTTCCTAGTACGTGCGTGATGTTTAAACATTGTCACTGTAAGAGTTTTCCTAGTATGTGCCTGATGTTTAAACATTGTAACTAAGAGTTTTCCTAGTATGTGCGTGATGTTTAAACATTGTAACTAAGAGTTTTCCTAGTATGTGCGTGATGTTTAAACATTGTAACTGTAAGAGTTTTCCTAGTTTGCGTGATGTTTAAACATTGTAACGTGATGATTAAACATTGTAACTGTAAGAGTTTTCCTAGTATGTGCGTGATGTTTAAACATTGTAACTAAGAGTTTTCCTAGTATGTGCCTGATGTTTAAACATTGTAACTGTAAGAGTTTTCCTAGTATGTGCGTGATGTTTAAACATTGTAACTAAGAGTTTTCCTAGTATGTGCGTGATGTTTAAACATTGTAATTAAGAGTTTTCCTAGTATGTGCGTGATGTTTAAACATTGTAACTAAGAGTTTTCCTAGTATGTGCGTGATGTTTAAACATTGTAACTAAGAGTTTTCCTAGTATTGGCGTGATGTTTAAACATTGTAATTAAGAGTTTTCCTAGTATGTGCGTGATGTTTAAACATTGTAACTAAGAGTTTTCCTAGTATGTGCGTGATGTTTAAACATTGTAACTAAGAGTTTTCCTAGTATGTGCCTGATGTTTAAACATTGTAACTGTAAGAGTTTTCCTAGTATGTGCGTGATGTTTAAACATTGTAACTGTAAGAGTTTTCCTAGTATGTGCGTGATGTTTAAACATTGTAACTAAGAGTTTTCCTAGTATGTGCGTGATGTTTAAACATTGTAACTAAGAGTTTTCCTAGTATGTGCGTGATGTTTAAACATTGTAACTAAGAGTTTTCCTAGTATGTGCGTGATGTTTAAACATTGTAACTAAGAGTTTTCCTAGTATGTGCGTGATGTTTAAACATTGTAACTGTAAGAGTTTTCCTAGTATGTGCGAGATGTTTAAACATTGTAACTGTAAGAGTTTTCCTAGTATGTGCGTGATGATTAAACATTGTAACTGTAAGAGTTTTCCTAGTATGTGCGTGATGTTTAAACATTGTAACTAAGAGTTTTCCTAGTATGTGCCTGATGTTTAAACATTGTAACTGTAAGAGTTTTCCTAGTATGTGCGTGATGATTAAACATTGTAACTAAGAGTTTTCCTAGTATGTGCGTGATGTTTAAACATTGTAACTAAGAGTTTTCCTAGTATGTGCCTGATGTTTAAACATTGTAACTAAGAGTTTTCCTAGTATGTGCGTGATGTTTAAACATTGTAACTAAGAGTTTTCCTAGTATGTGCGTGATGTTTAAACATTGTAACTAAGAGTTTTCCTAGTATGTGCGAGATGTTTAAACATTGTAACTGTAAGAGTTTTCCTAGTACGTGCGTGATGTTTAAACATTGTCACTGTAAGAGTTTTCCTAGTATGTGCCTGATGTTTAAACATTGTAACTAAGAGTTTTCCTAGTATGTGCGTGATGTTTAAACATTGTAACTAAGAGTTTTCCTAGTATGTGCGTGATGTTTAAACATTGTAACTGTAAGAGTTTTCCTAGTTTGTGCGTGATGATTAAACATTGTAACTGTAAGAGTTTTCCTAGTATGTGCGTGATGTTTAAACATTGTAACTAAGAGTTTTCCTAGTATGTGCCTGATGTTTAAACATTGTAACTGTAAGAGTTTTCCTAGTATGTGCGTGATGTTTAAACATTGTAACTAAGAGTTTTCCTAGTATGTGCGTGATGTTTAAACATTGTAATTAAGAGTTTTCCTAGTATGTGCGTGATGTTTAAACATTGTAACTAAGAGTTTTCCTAGTATGTGCGTGATGTTTAAACATTGTAACTAAGAGTTTTCCTAGTATTGGCGTGATGTTTAAACATTGTAATTAAGAGTTTTCCTAGTATGTGCGTGATGTTTAAACATTGTAACTAAGAGTTTTCCTAGTATGTGCGTGATGTTTAAACATTGTAACTGTAAGAGTTTTCCTAGTATGTGCGTGATGTTTAAACGTTGTAACTGTAAGAGTTTTCCTAGTATGTGCGTGATGTTTAAACATTGTAACTAAGAGTTTTCCTAGTATGTGCGTGATGTTTAAACATTGTAACTAAGAGTTTTCCTAGTATGTGCGTGATGTTTAAACATTGTAACTAAGAGTTTTCCTAGTATGTGCGTGATGTTTAAACATTGTAAATGTAAGAGTTTTCCTAGTATGTGTGTGATGTTTAAACATTGTAACTGTAAGAGTTTTCCTAGTATGTGCGTGATGTTTAAACATTGTAACTAAGAGTTTTCCTAGTATGTGCCTGATGTTTAAACATTGTAACTAAGAGTTTTCCTAGTATGTGCGTGATGTTTAAACATTGTAACTAAGAGTTTTCCTATATGTGCGTGATGTTTAAACATTGTAACTAAGAGTTTTCCTAGTATGTGCGTGATGTTTAAACATTGTAACTAAGAGTTTTCCTAGTATGTGCGTGATGTTTAAACATTGTAACTAAGAGTTTTCCTAGTATGTGCGTGATGTTTAAACATTGTAACTAAGAGTTTTCCTAGTATGTGCGAGATGTTTAAACATTGTAACTGTAAGAGTTTTCCTAGTATGTGCCTGATGTTTAAACATTGTAACTAAGAGTTTTCCTAGTATGTGCCTGATGTTTAAACATTGTAACTAAGAGTTTTCCTAGTATGTGCCTGATGTTTAAACATTGTAACTGTAAGAGTTTTCCTAGTATGTGCGAGATGTTTAAACATTGTAACTGTAAGAGTTTTCCTAGTATGTGCGTGATGATTAAACATTGTAACTGTAAGAGTTTTCCTAGTATGTGCGTGATGTTTAAACATTGTAACTAAGAGTTTTCCTAGTATGTGCGTGATGTTTAAACATTGTAACTAAGAGTTTTCCTAGTATGTGCGTGATGTTTAAACATTGTAACTAAGAGTTTTCCTAGTATGTGCCTGATGTTTAAACATTGTAACTAAGAGTTTTCCTAGTATGCGTGATGTTTAAACATTGTAACTAAGAGTTTTCCTAGTATGTGCGTGATGTTTAAACATTGTAACTAAGAGTTTTCCTAGTATGTGCCTGATGTTTAAACATTGTAACTAAGAGTTTTCCTAGTATGTGCCTGATGTTTAAACATTGTAACTAAGAGTTTTCCTAGTATGTGCCTGATGTTTAAACATTGTAACTAAGAGTTTTCCTAGTATGTGCGTGATGTTTAAACATTGTAACTAAGAGTTTTCCTAGTATGTGCCTGATGTTTAAACATTGTAACTAAGAGTTTTCCTAGTATGTGCGTGATGTTTAAACATTGTAACTAAGAGTTTTCCTAGTATGTGCCTGATGTTTAAACATTGTAACTAAGAGTTTTCCTAGTATGTGCCTGATGTTTAAACATTGCGTGATGTTTGCATGTTGTACGTTGGGGGGAAAACGTCCAGATAAAATCGAATGTTTCTGTAAAGATGAAATGGGGAAGTTAGTTCGTTAGTTTAAATCGGATCTGAGTAAAATCCAGACCTCGTAACTCGTTACGCCCAGAGAACTGCCCTAAAGGCGGCGACGCCCATTTCTGACCCGAGGGTATAAAACCTGTGAGTTAAGAATTAACATATCAGACTAAGTGACGCTGAGCTGCAGGTCTGAAAGGTCAGCAACTCCAAAACGCAACACGAGGTTGAAGACAAAGGAACCTTCTACCAAATCCATGCTACGGATGAGTAACTGTGTCTAAGAGGGTGAATTCAAGCAGGACCACCCGGTCACCACTCTCCATCGAATCGTGTGTCTCCACTGCTTTCGTTCCTACGCTGTGAGCCCTGAGCTTCAGGGCTGGCTGTCCTCAGAAGACCCTCTTCAGAACACAGGCGAGGAAACAGAGCACTAAGACAAAAGGACCCTGACATCGTCAGGACAACCAGAGAGTTACACCCTGTAACCAGAGAAGTGTGTCATCAGAGAAGCAGAAAGTCGTCCACGAAGAGACACCCTGTCGGAGACCTTCTGACCCATAAGAGATGACAGTTCGGGGCTAAACTAAGCATAGTTTACAAATGTACACAAGTGTGCTTTTCTCTCTTTCTCTCTCTCTTGTGTTGGTCTGCTAGGGACCTGTTTTATCGTACTAAGTTCTAATCAGTAGCCTAGACTGTGTGCTTGTGTATGTGTATCTTACATTATCATCTTAGCTTGTTAGTAAATAAATAATCAACTCAATTGGTGCGGTACGGACTCATTGGTGGGACTCGGGTTTGTGCAGATTCCCAGATTATGCAACATTCAGAACGAGACTGTAGAGGAAATTGATTGATTAGCAACTGTTGTAAAATCAATATTCTGATATTCTTTGAGTTAATTTGGGAAATAGAAACTCAATAAAACCAAACTTTCCCGTGGTGCCCCAGGTTACTGAGTTAATAATTACCTGATTCATTTAATCACGTACTTTTAAAACCGTTAATCATTTGATGAGCAGCTGTCATCACATTGATCAAAACAACGTCACTACACTCCCTTAGCTCAGATTAACCTGTTTCTACACTCCCTTAACTCACAAACCCTGGTTAATACATTCATTATTTCCTGTAACATGTCATGGCCTCGGGCTACTGAGAACTACTGCAGTAAATGGTGAATTTAGACCACTGTAGGCCCTGTCCCAGGTCACAACAGACGGTGATTTTTCTATAGACTAGTGGTTCCCAAACCTCTCCTCAGGAACCCCCTGCTAATCTCAACCATCTCTTCAGGGACCCTCAGCCATTCTCCAACTTCTCTTCGGGAACCCCCAGCTGTTCTCCAACTTCTCCTCGGGGACCCCCAGCTGTTCTCCAACTTCTCCTCGGGGACCCCCAGCTGTTCTCCAACTTCTCCTCGGGGACCCCCAGCTGTTCTCCAACTTCTCCTCGGGGACCCCCAGCTGTTCTCCAACTTCTCCTCAGGGGACCCCCAGCCATTCTCCAACTTCTCCTTGGGGACACCCAGCCATTCTCAAATCTCTCCTCAGGGACCCCCAGCTGTTCTCAAAACTCTCCTTGGGGACCCCCAGGCGTTCTCTAACCTCTTCTTAGGGACCCCCAGGCGTTCTCTAACCTCTTCTTGGGGACCCCCAGGCGTTCTCTAACCTCTTCTTAGGGACCCCCAGGCGTTCTCTAACCTCTTCTTGGGGACCCCCAGGCGTTCTCTAACCTCTCCTTGGGGACCCCCAGCCGCTCTCTAACCTCTCCTTGGGGACCCCCAGCTGTTCTCTAACCTCTTCTTAGGGACCCCCAGGCGTTCTCTAACCTCTTCTTGGGGACCCCCAGCCGTTCTCTAACCTCTCCTTGGGGACCCCCAGCCGTTCTCTAACCTCTCCTTTTGAACATCTTGGCCATGTTCTGTTATAATCTCCACCCGGCACAGCCGGAAGAGGACTGGCCACCCCACATATGCTCTCTCTAATTCTACTTTCTCTCTCTCGGAGGACCTGAGCCCTAGGACCATGCCCCAGGACTACCTGACATGATGACTCCTTGCTGTCCCCAGTCCACCTGGCCGTACAACTCCAGTTTCAACTGTTCTGCCTTATTATTATTCGACCATGCTGGTCATTTATGAACATTTGAACATCTTGGCCATGTTCTGTTATAATCTCTACCCGGCACAGCCAGAAGAGGACTGGCCACCCCACATAGCCTGGTTCCTCTCTAGGTTTCTTCCTATTTTGGCCTTTCTAGGGAGTTTTTCCGAACCACAACTTCTACACCTGCATTGCTTGCTGTTTGGGGTTTTAGGCTGGGTTTCTGTACAGCACTTTGAGATATCAGCTGATGTACGAAGGGCTATATAAATACATTTGATTTGATTTGATTTTGATTCCTTGGGGACCCCCAGCTGTTCTCTAACCTCTTCTTAGGGACCCCCAGGCGTTCTCTAACCTCTCCTCGGGGACCCCCAGCCGTTCTCTAACCTTTCCCTGGGGACCCCCAGCCGTTCTCTAACCTCTCCTCGGGGACCCCCAGGCGTTCTCTAACCTCTCCTCGGGACCCCCAGGCGTTCTCTAACCTCTCCTCGGGGACCCCCAGCCGTTCTCTAACCTCTCCTTGGGGACCCCCAGCCGTTCTCTAACCTCTCCTTGGGGACCCCCAGCCGTTCTCTAACCTCTCCTTGGGGACCCCCAGCCATTCTCTGACCTCTCCTTGGGGACCCCCAGGCGTTCTCTAACCTCTCCTTGGGGACCCCCAGCCGTTCCATGTATTTGATCTATTCCAAAGCGTTCACATCTCCTTTGTAGCTCAGTTGGTAGAGCATGGTGCTTGTAATGCCACAGTAGTGGGTTCAATTCCCAGAACCACCCATTCATAAAATGTTTGAACACATGACTGGTGCTTTGGAATAAAGAGAATGCTATATTGCTTATTATATATTGCCAGCTAATCATCAAGCCTTTAACTAAGTGAATTAGTCAGTGGTGGAAAAAAGTACCCAATTGTTATACTTGAGTAAAAGTAAAGATTTGTTAAGAGAAAATTATTCACGTGAAAGTCACCCTGTAAAATACTATTTAAGTAAAAGTATTTGGTTATAAATATACTGAAATATCAAAGGTAAATGTAATTGCTAAAATATCCTTAAGTATAAAAAATTACAACGTGTGTGAATTGGACAATTTCCTTGTCCTGATAAGTATTTAAAATTTAACGAGTACTTTGTGTGTCTGGGGAAATGTATGGAGTAAAAAGTACATCATTTTCTTTATGAATGTAGTGAAGTAAATGTAAAAGTTGTCAAAAATATAAATAGTAAAGTACAGAAACCTCAAAAAATGACTTAAGTAGTACTTTAAAGTATTTTTACTTAATTAAGTACTTTACCCCACTGGAATTAGGTGAGCTAGTTCAGAGCTACAACAAAACTGTGAAACATCTTGGGGTCCTGACGAGAGTTTTGAAAAGCACTGATATAGACAACACAACCTGACCCAGGAGGGTATCTATCTTCAAACAACACAACCTGACCCGGGAGGGTCTCTATCTACAGACAACACAACCTGACCCAGGAGGGTATCTATCTTCAAACAACACAACCTGACCCAGGAGGGTATCTATCTTCAAACAACACAACCTGACCCGGGAGGGTCTCTATCTTCAAACAACACAACCTGACCCAGGAGGGTATCTATCTTCAAACAACACAACCTGACCCGGGAGGGTCTCTATCTACAGACAACACAACCTGACCCAGGAGGGTCTCTATCTACAGACAACACAACCTGACCCAGGAGGGTATCTATCTACAGACAACACAACCTGACCCAGGAGGGTCTCTATCTACAGACAACACAACCTGACCCAGGAGGGTATCTATCTTCAGACAACACAACCTGACCCAGGAGGGTCTCTATCTACAGACAACACAACCTGACCCAGGAGGGTATCTATCTTCAAACAACACAACCTGACCCAGGAGGGTCTCTATCTACAGACAACACAACCTGACCCAGGAGGGTCTCTATCTACAGACAACACAACCTGACCCAGGAGGGTCTCTATCTACAGACAACACAACCTGACCCAGGAGGGTATCTATCTTCAGACAACACAACCTGACCCAGGAGGGTCTCTATCTACAGACAACACAACCTGACCCAGGAGGGTATCTATCTTCAGACAACACAACCTGACCCAGGAGGGTCTCTATCTACAGACAACACAACCTGACCCAGGAGGGTATCTATCTTCAAACAACACAACCTGACCCAGGAGGGTATCTATCTTCAAACAACACAACCTGACCCAGGAGGGTATCTATCTTCAAACAACACAACCTGACCCAGGAGGGTATCTATCTTCAAACAACACAACCTGACCCAGGAGGGTATCTATCTTCAAACAACACAACCTGACCCAGGAGGGTATCTATCTTCAAACAACACAACCTGACCCAGGAGGGTATCTATCTTCAAACAACACAACCTGACCCAGGAGGGTATCTATCTTCAAACAACACAACCTGACCCGGGAGGGTCTCTATCTACAGACAACACAACCTGACCCGGAGGGTCTCTATCTACAGACAACACAACCTGACCTGGGCGGGTCTCTATCTACAGACAACACAACCTGACCCGGGAGGGTCTCTATCTACAGACAACACAACCTGACCCGGGAGGGTCTCTATCTACAGACAACACAACCTGACCCAGGAGGGTATCTATCTACAGACAACACAACCTGACCCAGGAGGGTCTCTATCTACAGACAACACAACCTGACCCAGGAGGGTATCTATCTTCAGACAACACAACCTGACCCAGGAGGGTCTCTATCTACAGACAACACAACCTGACCCAGGAGGGTATCTATCTTCAAACAACACAACCTGACCCAGGAGGGTCTCTATCTACAGACAACACAACCTCTTCAAAGACAACACAACCTGACCCAGGAGGGTCTCTATCTACAAACAACACAACCTGACCCAGGAGGGTATCTATCTTCAAACAACACAACCTGACCCGGGAGGGTCTCTATCTTCAAACAACACAACCTGACCCAGGAGGGTATCTATCTTCAAACAACACAACCTGACCCGGGAGGGTCTCTATCTTCAAACAACACAACCTGACCCAGGAGGGTATCTATCTTCAAACAACACAACCTGACCCAGGAGGGTATCTATCTTCAAACAACACAACCTGACCCAGGAGGGTATCTATCTTCAAACAACACAACCTGACCCAGGAGGGTATCTATCTTCAAACAACACAACCTGACCCAGGAGGGTATCTATCTTCAAACAACACAACCTGACCCAGGAGGGTATCTATCTTCAAACAACACAACCTGACCCAGGAGGGTATCTATCTTCAAACAACACAACCTGACCCAGGAGGGTATCTATCTTCAAACAACACAACCTGACCCGGGAGGGTGTCTATCTTCAAACAACACAACCTGACCCGGGAGGGTCTCTATCTACAGACAACACAACCTGACCTGGGCGGGTCTCTATCTACAGACAACACAACCTGACCCGGGAGGGTCTCTATCTACAGACAACACAACCTGACCCGGGAGGGTCTCTATCTACAGACAACACAACCTGACCCGGGAGGGTCTCTATCTACAGACAACACAACCTGACCCGGGAGGGTCTCTATCTACAGACAACACAACCTGACCCAGGAGGGTATCTATCTACAGACAACACAACCTGACCCAGGAGGGTCTCTATCTACAGACAACACAACCTGACCCAGGAGGGTATCTATCTTCAGACAACACAACCTGACCCAGGAGGGTCTCTATCTACAGACAACACAACCTGACCCAGGAGGGTATCTATCTTCAAACAACACAACCTGACCCAGGAGGGTCTCTATCTACAGACAACACAACCTGACCCAGGAGGGTCTCTATCTAAACAACACAACCTGACCCAGGAGGGTCTCTATCTTCAAACAACACAACCTGACCCAGGAGGGTATCTATCTTCAGACAACACAACCTGACCCAGGAGGGTCTCTATCTTCAAACAACACAACCTGACCCAGGAGGGTATCTATCTTCAAACAACACAACCTGACCCAGGAGGTCTCTATCTACAGACAACACAACCTGACCCAGGAGGGTATCTATCTTCAAACAACACAACCTGACCCAGGAGGGTATCTATCTTCAAACAACACAACCTGACCCAGGAGGGTATCTATCTTCAAACAACACAACCTGACCCAGGAGGGTATCTATCTTCAAACAACACAACCTGACCCAGGAGGGTATCTATCTTCAAACAACACAACCTGACCCAGGAGGGTATCTATCTTCAAACAACACAACCTGACCCAGGAGGGTATCTATCTTCAAACAACACAACCTGACCCAGGAGGGTATCTATCTTCAAACAACACAACCTGACCCGGGAGGGTCTCTATCTACAGACAACACAACCTGACCCGGGAGGGTCTCTATCTACAGACAACACAACCTGACCTGGGCGGGTCTCTATCTACAGACAACACAACCTGACCCGGGAGGGTCTCTATCTACAGACAACACAACCTGACCCGGGAGGGTCTCTATCTACAGACAACACAACCTGACCCGGGAGGGTCTCTATCTACAGACAACACAACCTGACCCGGGAGGGTCTCTATCTACAGACAACACAACCTGACCCAGGAGGGTCTCTATCTACAGACAACACAACCTGACCCGGGAGGGTCTCTATCTACAGACAACACAACCTGACCCGGGAGGGTCTCTATCTACAGACAACACAACCTGACCCGGGAGGGTCTCTATCTACAGACAACACAACCTGACCCGGGAGGGTCTCTATCTACAGACAACACAACCTGACCCGGGAGGGTCTCTATCTACAGACAACACAACCTGACCCGGGAGGGTCTCTATCTACAGACAACACAACCTGACCCAGGAGGGTCTCTATCTACAAACAACACAACCTGACCCGGGAGGGTCTCTATCTACAGACAACACAACCTGACCCGGGAGGGTCTCTATCTACAAACAACACAACCTGACCCAGGAGGGACTCTATCTACAGACAACACAACCTGACCCGGGCGGGTCTCTATCTACAGACAACACAACCTGACCCGGGAGGGTCTCTATCTACAAACAACACAACCTGACCCGGGAGGGTCTCTATCTACAGACAACACAACCTGACCCGGGCGGGTCTCTATCTACAGACAACACAACCTGACCCGGGAGGGTCTCTATCTACAGACAACACAACCTGACCCGGGTAGGTCTCTATCTACAAACAACACAACCTGACCCGGGAGGGTCTCGAACTACAAACAACACAACCTGACCCGGGCGGGTCTCAATCTACAGACAACACAACCTGACCCGGGCGGGTCTCTGTCTACAGACAACACAACCTGACCCAGGAGGGTCTCTATCTACAGACAACACAACCTGACCCGGGAGGGTCTCTATCTACAGACAACACAACCTGACCCGGGAGGGTCTCTATCTACAAACAACACAACCTGACCCGGGAGGGTCTCTATCTACAAACAACACAACCTGACCCGGGAGGGTCTCTATCTACAGACAACACAACCTGACCCGGGAGGGTCTCTATCTACAGACAACACAACCTGACCCGGGAGGGTCTCTATCTACAGACAACACAACCTGACCCGGGAGGGTCTCTATCTACAAACAACACAACCTGACCCGGGAGGGTCTCTATCTACAGACAACACAACCTGACCCAGGAGGGTCTCTATCTACAGACAACACAACCTGACCCGGAGGGTCTCTATCTACAAACAACACAACCTGACCCGGGAGGGTCTCTATCTACAGACAACACAACCTGACCCGGGAGGGTCTCTATCTACAGACAACACAACCTGACCCAGGAGGGTCTCTATCTACAGACAACACAACCTGACCCGGGAGGGTCTCTATCTACAGACAACACAACCTGACCCGGGAGGGTCTCTATCTACAAACAACACAACCTGACCCGGGAGGGTCTCTATCTACAGACAACACAACCTGACCCGGGAGGGTCTCTATCTACAAACAACACAACCTGACCCGGGCGGGTCTCTATCTACAGACAACACAACCTGACCCGGGAGGGTCTCTATCTACAAACAACACAACCTGACCCGGGAGGGTCTCTATCTACAAACAACACAACCTGACCCGGGAGGGTCTCTATCTACAGACAACACAACCTGACCCGGAAGGGTCTCTATCTACAGACACCACAGATACAGAGGATACGTCCATGAGAGAGATCATGCTCCTGCAGCACTCAAGACTAAAACCCTCTGTGTTCAGGTCCTTATCTGTGGGAGAGAGAGAGGATTAACAAATCAACAAAATGGCCAACAAACCATTACCTATTTTAATCTGGTGTGCAGGGCTAGAACAAAACTGTGGACTATCCGTGGTCGTGGTGGACCGGGTTGAGGGCTGGGAAACAATGCTGTAGGTGATTACTGGGAGAATAACAACATAGAAGAAGACTTCTTTATGTGTGTGAGTGAGTGAGTGAGTGAGTGAGTGAGTGAGTGAGTGAGTGAGTGAGTGAGTGTGTGTGAGAGAGAGAGAGAGAGAGAGAGAGAGAGAGAGAGGAGGGAGAGAGAGACAGGAGAGAGAGAGACTTCTATAGTTATCAGTGTGAGAGAGAGAGCGAGGGAGATTTAGGACAGTGTTTCCAAACTCTTCTGGTGACCAGATAGTCCATATCTGTGAATATGATTTATATTCAGTGGGGTTTGAAATGATTGAGACCCGTGATAAAGATAAGCAAAAGTCAATGAACTTCACCCAGTACCAAGTCATTCTCGCTAAAAACGTGGCTGCCTCTGCCAAGAGGGTGAAACTGGGCCACAAGGGGATCTTTCAGCAAGACATTAACCCCCAAAAATACATCAAAATCCAGATAGAAATGGTTAATTGGCCACATTTTGCAATGGCCATCTCAGTCTCCGGACTTGAACCCCATTGAAGAGGGCCAGTCCATCTCAGTCTCCGGACATGAACCCCATTGAAGAGGGCCAGTCCATCTCAGTCTCCGGACTTGAACCCCATTGAAGAGGGCCAGTCCATCTCAGTCTCCGGACTTGAACCCCATTGAAGAGGGCCAGTCCATCTCAGTCTCCGGACTTGAACCCCATTGAAGAGGGCCAGTCCATCTCAGTCTCCGGACTTGAACCCCATTGAAGAGGGCCAGTCCATCTCAGTCTCCGGACATGAACCCCATTGAAGAGGGCCAGTCCATCTCAGTCTCCGGACATGAACCCCATTGAAGAGGGCCAGTCCATCTCAGTCTCGGACATGAACCCCATTGAAGAGGGCCAGTCCATCTCAGTCTCCGGACATGAACCCCATTGAAGAGGGCCAGTCCATCTCAGTCTCCGGACATGAACCCCATTGAAGAGGGCCAGTCCATCTCAGTCTCCGGACATGAACCCCATTGAAGAGGGCCAGTCCATCTCAGTCTCCGGACTTGAACCCCATTGAAGAGGGCCAGTCCATCTCAGTCTCCGGACTTGAACCCCATTGAAGAGGGCCAGTCCATCTCAGTCTCCGGACTTGAACCCCATTGAAGAGGGCCAGTCCATCTCAGTCTCCGGACTTGAACCCCATTGAAGAGGGCCAGTCCATCTCAGTCTCCGGACTTGAACCCCATTGAAGAGGGCCAGTCCATCTCAGTCTCCGGACATGAACCCCATTGAAGAGGGCCAGTCCATCTCAGTCTCCGGACTTGAACCCCATTGAAGAGGGCCAGTCCATCTCAGTCTCCGGACTTGAACCCCATTGAAGAGGGCCAGTCCATCTCAGGATATCAAAGACTGAACCCCATTGAAGAGGGCCAGTCCATCTCAGTCTCAGGACATCCCCTCCAAAGAGTTCTCAATCTCATAAAACATTTTGAAAAAAAAGCCAGTGCCATCTATCTCCGGACAAGGTGAGGTCCATCTGAAAACATGAACCCCATGAAGAGGGCCAATCATTTTGACCCCATTGAGAGGGCCAGTCCATCTGTTTAACATGATAAACAAAATCTCTTTCTCTGAGCAATTGTAATAGCATAAAATAATACAATTTACCCCAATTTACCCCTCCCCAAAAAATGTGCATACAAATGTGTCCATCTCATGTCCGGACATGAACCCCATTGAGATGGCCATTGCAAAGTGTCCGGACAACCCCATTGAAGAGGGCCAGTCCATCCCAGTCTCCGGACTTGAACCCCATTGAAGAGGGCGTGATCTCAGAAACCCCATTGAAGCGTGATCCAGTCTGGACAACACCCTGTCGTTCTCAGTCTCCGGACTAACATCAAGGCGGTGGCCCGTCCTGTCAGGTTCATGCTCTGAACATCCATTGAAGAGTCCATCTCAGTCCCTGACTCACACAGGAAGAGGCCAGTCCATAATCCAGGCACTTGTCATCTCCGTCTGGATTACTGCAACCCCTGTTGGCTGGGCTCCATCTGTCTCCGTGCCCCATTGAAGAGGGCCAGTACAACTCATCCAGGACTTGAACCCCATTGAAGAGGGACAGCCCGTCTGGTGTTCAACCTTCCCAGTTCTCTCCGTCTCCGGACTTGAACCCCTCCAGTCCATCTCAGTCTCCACTGGCCCCAGTTGAAGAGGGCCAGTCCATCCAGTCTCCGGACAAGACCATGAAGTGGGCCAGTCCATCTCAGTCTGTGACATGAACCCACCAAGAGGGCCTCCATCTCAGTCTCCGGACCTAACCCCATTGAAGGGCCAGTCCATCGTTCATCCCCTCTGGAGGGCCTGTCCATCTCAGTCTCCCTTGAACCACTGAGGAAGGCCAGTTCCCGCTCAGCCCAGTCAAAACTGTTCATCTGCTCTGGCCCCCCAATGGTGGAACAAACTCCCCTCACATGAACGCCAGGAAGAGGGCCAGTCCATCACCACCTTCCGGAGACACCTGAAACCCCCATCTTTAAGGAATACCTAGGAAAGGATAAAGTAATCCTTCTCACCCCCCAAAGTGTTCTCCAATCTTAAATGATTTAGATGCACTATTGTAAAGTGAGCTATTGAAAACATGGATGTCATAATCAATTCACCAATTTGAGAGGTATTTCTTAATCTGGATAAACAAAATCTGCTCTGAGCAATTGTAATAGTATAAATGTAAATTTAAAAAAATGTGCATACATGTTAGCTCAGTATTTGAATTATATATTATATTAAGTAAGTTTTGCTCATCTTTATCAATGGCAATAATTTTGGACCCCATTGTAAACGGTGAAGAAAACAGGTCCTAGAATGGATCCTCCGGAAGCCCTTCTGTTATGATAATGTACTGAAGGACTGTAAAACTGTGGTTTTAGTCTTACGTTTGGAGACAATGCTGTTGAGGACATTCTTCAGCTCGTTGGCGGTTATTTCCATTTCCTGTGAGAGAGGAGACACATGGAGATCATCTGACGGGATTTTAAACTGTCGTTTGTTTTTTGTGTTAATCTACAGAAGCCCTGAAGCCCAAGGGGGAAAAACAAATCTAATTTCAACAACTCAGTATCTCGTTTGAACAGATTTATAGTATATATTTATATACAGAACCAGTCAAAAGTTTGGACACGCCTACTCATTCAAGGGTTTGTCCTTATTTTTACTATTTTCTACAGTGTAGAATAATAGTGAAGACATCAAAACTATGAAATAACACATATGGAATCATGTGGTTACCAAAACAATGTTAAACAAATCAAAATATATTTTCTATTTGAGATTCTTCAAAGAAGACACCATTTGACTTGATGACAGCTTTGCACACTCTTGGCATTCTCTCAACCAGCTTCATGAGGTAGTCACCTGGAATGTATTTCAGTTAACAGGTGTGCCTTTTTAAATATATTCTAAGGATTTTTGGGGTGTTTTTACTAAATCTTATGAACGAGATACTAAGTCGTCCAAACAAGATAATTCAGGGCTTCCGTAGTTAATCTATTGATGTCTGAAAGCATCCTTATATGATAAAATAACCTAATCAGATAAATTTTTATAACCAGACCTGAGTTCAAGTAGTATTTGTTTTCCTTTGTATAATTCTTGCTTTAAATCGGTTGATTAAGCCTACCTGGAGTGGCAGTTTCCACTTTTGGGACAAATCCATTGGATTCATTGCACCAGGAAAGCTAAATGAAGCGTAGATACAGTATTTGAACCCAGGTCTGGGAACAACTGTAATATGCCAGAAATACAGTAGGCATGACATAGGAAATATAGGCCGGGATTCAATCAGACCGCTTTTAAAGGCAATGTTCCCGTGTTCGCGGAGATCGCCACATATGTCGGCTCAATCGGAAATGACCTTAGACACGTCAAGCACGCTATAACGCGGATCTAATGCAGATCGGATTGAATCTCGGCCCTAGATTGGGAGCACATTGATTGACCACCCACCCCAGCACTATACTCACACTCCCCCAAGCGCTCACTGGCCTCCCTGGCCTCCCTGTACTCCCCGTACTCACATCCCCGGCTATCTGCTGAAAGAGGCTCCGGAACTGCTGGTCCTCCTCACTCTCCTCCCCCGCATTGGCTGGGGCCGGCTGAGAAAGAGAAGACGACACAGAGGAGAGAGAGAGAGGGGGGGAGGGGAGGGAGGGGGTGAGGAGGGGGGGGGTGAGGGGGGGAGGGAGGGGAGGGGGTGAGGGGGAGGGAGGGGGGAGGGAGGGAGGGAGGGAGGGAGGGAGGGAGGGGGAGGGAGGGAGGGAGGGAGGGAGGGAGGGAGGGAGGGAGGGAGGGAGGGAGGGAGGGAGGGAGGGAGGGAGGGAGGGAGGCAAAGTGTCTGAAGCAGATACACTTCTGAAAACCGAAAAAACGAATACTGATGTTTTCATGTCATTTCTCATTGAGATAATATCGGGCCAATTTCCCTTTCAGGCATCGTACAATTCTGTTGTTTATTTATTAACCACACTAATCCATGGTGAAAAAATAGAGACTGGAGAAGACTGACTGACAGAGACAGGAAGTTGGGCTGTGGACTGTGAGACAGATACATGATGCTGGACAGACAGATACAGGAAGTTGGTCTGTGGACTGTGAGACAGATAGATACACGATGCTGGACAGAACAACAGACAGAGACAGGAAGTTGGGCTGTGGACTGTGAGACAGATAGATACACGATGCTGGACAGAACGACAGACACACACAGGAAGTTGGGCTGTGGACTGTGATACAGATAGATACACAATGCTGGACAGAATGACCGACCTCTGGAAGTTGGTCTGTGGACTGTGAGACAGATAGATACATGATGCTGGACAGAACAACAGACAGACACAGGAAGTTGGACTGTGAGACAGATAGATACGCGATGCTGGACAGAACAACAGACAGATACAGGAAGTTGGGCTGTGGACTGTGAGACAGACAGATACACGATGCTGGACAGAATGACCGACCTCTGGAAGTTGGTCTGTGGACTGCGAGACAAATAGATACGCGATGCTGGACAGAACGACAGACAGAAAACTAACTCACCACTGGATGATCAGCCTCGATCCTGTTCTCTATCTCCCTGATTAGAAACCGAACAAACAGCAGTCACCATGGTGACACCGACAGAGATGACATCATCTGGATCACATTTTCTTACAGGGAATCAAACGCTTTCAACATCCTAATTACACATTATTTCATCACATTTCCCATCACCAGTTATTCCTAAATGTCTATACAGTTTATCTCTGCATCCTGTTAGGAACTGTAATGTTGCAACATCAATCATAGAGAATTATACTGTTTTATGAAAACTGGCATAGATCTAAAGCCTCATTATGGTCCATTATCCAATAGCATTGAACTGAATGACAATAATGACCACACCCCTACCACCTCACGTCGAGCTGTAAAGAAAATATTATCATTTAACAGCTGTTACATGTATTTCATGAGAGATGTTTGACAATTTGTTTTCATTTAGCCAAATGTCTAATTGAGGTGCTATTCCCCTTCTCTCTGGCCTCTTCGTTTCAGTACATTCGTGTTTGTACTTGTAATGGATCCCCATGAGCTGTGCCGAGGCATCAGCTAGTCTTCCTGGGGTCGGGCAAAAAATTAAGGCAGTTGAAAAATTTACATTCATTACAGAATTCACAACACACTAAGGGTGTGCCCTCAGGCCCCTCCTCCTTACTACCACATATCTACAGTACTAAATCCATGTGTACAGGTGTGTATAGTGCGTATGTTATCATGTGTGTGTGTGTGTGTGTGTCTATGTTTGTGTTGCTTCACAGTCCCCGCTGTTCCATAAGGTGTTTTTTTTAAATCAAATTTAACTGGCATCAGTTACTTGATGTGGAATAGAGTTCCATGTAGTCGTGGCTCTATGTAGCACTGTGGAATAGAGTTCCATGTAGTCATGGCTCTATGTAGTACTGTGGAATAGAGTTCCATGTAGTCATGGCTCTATGTAGTACTGTGGAATAGAGTTCCATGTAGTCATGGCTCTATGTAGTACTGTGTGCCTCCCATAGTCTGTTCTGGACTTGGGGACTGTGAAGAGACCTCTGGTGGCATGTCCTGTGGGGTATGCATGGGTGTCTGAGCTGTGTGCTAGTCGTTTAAACAGACAGCTCGGTGCAAATACCTTTCACAAGTAGTGATGAAGTCAATCTCTCCTCCACTTTGAGCCAGGAGAGATGCATATTATTTTTTTTTTTAATGAATTAATATTATATTAATTAATATTATATTATTAATATTAGCTCTCTGTGTAGATCCAACTGCAATTTTCTTAAGTCCCTCTTTATGGCACCTGACCACACAACTGAACAGTAGTCCAGGTGTGACAAGACAAGGTCCTGTAGGACCTGCCTTGTTGATAGTGTTGTTAAGAAGGCAGAGCAGCGCTTTATTATAGACAGACTTCTCCCCATCTTAACTACTGTTGTATCAATATGTTTTGACCATGACAGTTTACAACCCAGGGTTACTCCAAGTAGTTTAGTAATCTGAACTTGCTCAATTTCCACATTATTATAGTAACCTTCCGGTTACTAGTCCAACACTCCAGCCACTAGGCTACCCTGCCGCCCCATTTAGAACTAACTTATTCCTTGCCACCTACTCTGAAAATAACTGCAGCCCTTTGTTGAGTGTTGCAGTCATTTCAGTCGCTGTAATAGTTAACGTGTACAGTGTTGAGTCATCCACATACATAGACACACTGGCTTTACTCAAAACCAGTGACATGTCATTAGTAAAGATTTTTTAAAGTAAGGGGCCTAGACAGCTGCCCTGGGGAATGCCTGACTCTACCTGGATTATGTTGGAGAGGCTTCCATTAAAGAACACCCTCTGTGTTCTGTTAGACTGGTAACTCTTTATCCACATTATAGCAGGGGATGTAAAGCCATAACACCTACATTCCACAAGTAGACCGTTAATGTCAAAAGCTACACTGAAGTCTAACAAGACAGCCCCCATAATGTTTTAATTAAATTAACAATTTCTCTCAGCCAATCATCAGTCATCTGTGTATGTGCTGTGCTTGTTGAATGTCCTTCCCTATAAGCGTGCTGAAAGTCTGTCATCAATTTGTTTTCTGTAAAATAGCATTGTATTTGGTCAAACACAAATGTTTCCAAAAGTGTACTATGGGTTGGTAACAGTTTGACTGGTCGGCTATTTGAGCCAGTAAAGGGGGCTTTACTCTTCTTATGAAGCAGAATGACTAGCTTCCCTCCAGGCCTGAGGGCACACACTTTCTAGTCGGCTTAAATTGAAGATATTGCTAATAGATTAGTACATGTTCAGGTCAAATCTGCTCTGAAGGAGCTTCTCACCACAGATATGGCAGACAATACCTATACAACTTGATTATATAACCTACTGTACAACCTGACATTTCCTTAAAAACAAATTACGAAACAGTGACTCCCACTGAGATTAAATAAAAGCCTGACTTTGTTATCTTAAAACTCATAGAGCTGGTTTTCTGGACACAGATCAAGCCTAATCCTGGATTACTTTTTTTAAGATTCCAAGGGGATTCTCTATTGATTTTTGTTTTTTAGGAATGAATAGAATTTAGAACTTAATCTTTGTCCGGGAAACCAGTCCATAATCAAGGTGGTCATATCTCTTTACATCTTTTTCAGATTTCAACTTCTTCCAGATCTTTCAGCTTCTTCCAGATCTTTCAGCTTCTTCCAGATCTTTCAGCTTCTTCCAGATCTTTCAGCTTTCAGCTTCTTCAGATTTAAGCTTCTTCAGATTTAAGCTTTTTCAGATTGAAGCTTCTTTCAGGGGTTTTCCAGCTTCTTCCAGCTTCTTCCAGATCTTTCAGCTTCTTCAGATTGAAGCTTCTTTCAGGTTTTTCCAGCTTCTTCTAGCTTCTTCAGATTTAAGCTTCTTTCAGCTTCTTCCAGTTGTTGCTGTCATTCAGATCCTCCTCTTCCATCAGAGCTAGGAGCTCTTGCTTTCTAGGGTGAAGGTTGTTTCGGGACGTTTGGAGGCAGAGCAGGAGATTTATTTTAATACTGAAATAAAATGTTTACCGGAGCTTGCCGGAATCTGAAGTCGCTTGTCCTAAAAAAGATTCCATAACAGCTTCGAACTGGGGCCGATTCCTTCCAGCACTACAAATCAAATTGCCGTTAAAATAGTTTGTCCTGGGTGGTCTGACCCCAACCCCCACCCATAATCCCCAACCAGCACCCCCTCCCCAAAAGGGCCACTCTAAGCTGACAACAACACAACCCAACAACAACCCAACACAAACCCACCCACATTGCTTAACCCATCATAGACATTGGGCCAGATAATGTGAAACAACTGAGATGCTGGCAATAACAAAGACTCATTTCCTATCCCATACTATTACTAAGATCGTAATTAAGTTACTAGAATGGAATATAGTAATCACTTATTTTCAAATCTATAAATAGTTAACCGGTGTCCAAGGAAGTGACATGGGCCGGGATCAAAACAAATGCAGATAAGCGACCAGTAATAACAAGATAAGATAAGATAAGATAAGCACTGTGATTGACTTTTGAAAGGTGATATACTCTTTAAAACAACGGGATCCGCTGTTTTTACAACGACACAACGTGATCCCAGAAAAACGTCTGAGAATTGCTTTAAAAAAGGAAATAGCACAGGCAGTTTATCTGCGTTCGTTTCAACCCCCAGCCAGACTGTTAATTATATAATCTTGAAACGCTCCACTATGGCCTTGCATTGCCTTTCCCAGGGGGACTAGTCATATTCCCATAATCCCTCTGCGCTCCACCACTACCCAGCTCTCTCTCTCTCACTCACTCTGAGGTGTTCCTCTTTTCGGAGAAGACTCTGAGGATGAACTCTCCCTCCTGGTGCGGCTCGTAGGTGGACGGGATGATCACATACTCCCCGGGGCTCAGACGGAAGCGCTGGGTCACCTCCCTCAGGTTGATGTAGGACTTGCAGCGAGCCTTGGATGAATTGAACAGGAAGAAGTCCTTCTGCATGTGCTGCTTGTTTCCGTGCATCTGGTCAGAAACACACAGACGGAGGAGGCAGAGGAGAAGAAAGATTTGGAATGAAAAGTGTGAAAGAGAAGTTGAATTAGTCTGCTGTCATACTATTAACCATAGACACTTTCATTGTGTTAAAAATAGGGCTGTAAAAATGAATTAGAACAGTACAACGACAATGTATAAACAAACACATTCCACATCTCCGGCCCTTACCTCCTTCGGGACCTGCAGACAGACAGAGAGAAGAGTGAGTTGTGTTTTCGCCAGAAACAAGATCAGCTGTTAAAAACTCAGCTATGTTTACAACTGAATTCTGCGTATCGTTAGGTACATTACATTCCTCATCTCATATGTATATACTGTACTCTATACCATCTACTGGATTTACATGTACATTTTATATCCATCATCTCATATGTATATACTGTACTCTATACCATCTACTGCATCTTGATGTAATACATGTATCACTAGCCACTTTATATAATGTTTACATACCCTACATTACTCATCTCATATGTATATACTGTACTCTATACCATCTACTGCATCTTGATGTAATACATGTATCACTAGCCACTTCATATAATGTTTACATCCCCTATATTCCTCATCTCATAAGTATATACTGTACTCTATACCATCTACTGCATCTTGCCTTGTGTGTATTAGGTAGTTGTTGTGAAATTGTTAGGTTAGATGACTTGTTAGCTATTACTGCATGGTTGTAACTAGAAGCACAAGCATTTCTCTACACTCGTATTAACATCAGCTAACCATGTGTATGTGACCAATAACATTTGATTTTATTTGATACGATGTGTGTCGCCAACATTTGTAGCCAAGGGGAAATCTGCAACTGGCACATCCATTTTTGAAATTTTCAACTAACAATGTGATTTGTTGTTATTTGAACAGCAGTTTTCCCCTTTAAAGAATAATAAAAGTTGTTTAAGATCTGTTTTTTTGTTTGTTGAGTGTGACGTCTGACAGGTGACACCTCGTAGATGGCAAATCCGATGGTGAAGAGATTGGCTCCCATCTTCCTCTCTTTCCGTCTGTTCTTCTGCATCAGAGCAATCACGAAGGAACACGCCACCTCGTTGTCTTCTGGGTCATCATCCTCCTCCAAGAGACGTAGGCGGTACTGAGGGTTGGTCCAGAAAGTATCTGCAGGTAGGGAGCGGGTTCAGAACCAAACACAACACATTACTAGGTCCAGAACTTGCTGAACTTAATCTGCAGAACCTAATCCTTGTTGATAGACGACATAACATAAATAGAGGTAGGGATCAGAACCAAATACATCACTCAATGGACGCTGTCTGCTACGTGATGGTGCCCCGTATGAAGACAATCCTATACATGAGTAAATTAGACCTGTCTTCAAATAATATTTGTTTTCTTTCAAATACTTTGGGAACATTTTTGATTGAGCCTAGCCATAGTAACAGGTGGGGTAGATGTGCAGTGCAAATAACCCTTCGCTATTGCCCCCCCTCCTCATTCCATTGCATCAGACAAGCTCTGTCAATTTTTTTAATTAATTGTTATGTTGAACCTTTATTTAACTAGGCAAGTCAGTTAAGAACAAATTCTTATTTACAATGACGGTCCTACCCCGGGCAAACCCGAATGACGCTGGGCCAATTGTGCGCCGCCCTATTGGACTCCCAATCACAGCCCGGATGTGATACAGCCTGGATTCAAACCAGGGACTGCAGTGACGCCTCTTGCAGTGAGATGCGTTAGACCACTGCGCCACTCGGGAGCCCTACAGTAGAGGGTTAGAGGTCAGGGATCATCTCCTACCTGGGTAGTTTCTACAGCCCCCGGCGGAGCAGCCTCTGACCCAGCGACCCTCGTTCACAGACACCGTCCACTTGTGGATCTTATCGTCCTCCAGGGCATCAGGGGTCAGGTTGCAGATCTCAATCTTAGTGTAGTTCTTCTTGAAGTCCTCAAAGGACATCCTGGGGTGCCAGCGGAGAGGGAAAGAGAGGCAGAGAGGGGGTGGAAACAGAGGATAGGGGTAGGGGGTAGGGAGTGGAAGAGGGAGACAAGGGAGAGGAAGACAGAGGATAGGGGTAGGGGGTAGGGAGTGGAAGAGGGAGACAAGGGAGAGGAAGACAGAGGATAGGGGTAGGGGGTAGGGAGTGGAAGAGGGAGACAAGGGAGAGGAAGACAGAGGATAGGGGTAGGGGTAGGGAGTGGAAGGGGAGACAAGGGAGAGGGAGACAGAGGATAGGGGTAGGGGGTAGGGAGTGGAAGAGGGAGACAAGGGAGAGGGAGACAGAGGATAGGGGTAGGGGGTAGGGAGTGGAAGAGGGAGACAAGGGAGGGAGACAGAGGAGAGGAAAGAGGGAGAGATAGGGGTTGGGGGTAGGGAGTGGAAGAGGGAGACAAGGGAGAGGGAGACAGAAGGAGAGTGAGAGGGAGAGGGAGAGGGGGACAAGGGAGAGGAGAGACAGAATAGGGGAGGGGGAGGGAGAAGAGGATAGGGAGAGGAGGGGAGAGTGGAGGGAGAGGAAGAGGGGGACAAGGGAGAGGGAGACAGAGGATAGGGGTAGGGGGGTAGGGAGTGGAAGAGGGAGACAAGGGAGGCAAGGGAGAGGGAGACAGAAGGAGAGTGAGAGGGAGAGGGAGACAGAAGGAGAGGGAGAGGGAGACAAGGGAGACAAGGGAGGGAAGAGGAAGACAAGGGAGAGGGAGACAGAAGGGAGAGGGAGAGGGAGACAAGGGAGGCAAGGGAGAGGGAGACAGAAGGAGAGTGAGAGGGAGACAAGGGAGAGGGAGACAGAAGGAGAGGGAGAGGGAGACAAGGGAGACAAGGGAGAGGGAGACAGAAGGAGAGTGAGAGGGAGAGGGAGACAAGGGAGAGGGAGACAGAAGGAGAGTGAGAGGGAGACAAGGGAGAGGGAGACAGAAGGAGAGTGAGGGAGAGGGAGACAGAAGGAGAGTGAGAGGGAGACAAGGGAGACAAGGGAGAGGGAGGCAGAGGAGAGGTGGAGGGGGAGGGAGAAGGAGGAGATGAGTGGAGAGGGAAAGGAAGGAAGACAAGGAGTGTCAACAATTGACACGCTCCACTTAATAGTTTCTAGTCCAATTTGTAAGTCGCTCTGGATAAGAGCGTCTGCTAAATGACTTAAATGTAAATGTAATGTAGTCAAAGGTATTTTGGTGCAGAGTTCTAAAGGTATTTAAACTGGGAAAGGAAAACTCACTGTCTCTGAAATAGTCTGTACATTTTTTTTTTACCTTTATTTAACTAGGCAAGTCAGTTAAGAACAAATTCTTATTTTCAATGACAGCCTGGGAACAGTGGGTTAACAGCTTGTTCAGAGGCAGAACGACAGATTTTGTACCTTGTCAGCTCGGGGGTTTGAACTCTCAACCTTGCGGTTACTAGTCCAACACTCTAACCACTAGGCTACACTGCCGCCCCTGTTCTTTAGCAGCACAACATACCTTTTTGTAGACTAGTTCAGTGAAGACATGTAATATGGGTAGAGAAAATAAACATCAAGTATCAAGAGCAGCTAGAATGAAGAAAGAAACAATGCTCACCAGAACTCCCCGTCCTCAGCACTTTGATGCTGGAGCTTGTCCTTCTCTCCCTTAGACAGAGACACCCACTCCTTAGAGCTGTGGGCAGTGGGGAACATCATCAACTGCCAAACTGAACAATACATGGACCTTCTCTGACATAGAATAAAATATAATATAATATAATGTAAAAGTAATGTAGTGTAGTGTAATATAATGTAATGTAGTGTAATGTAATGTAATGTAATGTAATATAATGTAATATAATATAATGTAATATAATATAATATAATGTAATATAATGTAATATAATATAATGTAATATAATGTAATGTAATATAATATAATGTAATATAATGTAATGTAATATAATGTAATATAACATAATGTAGTGTAATGTAATGTAATATAATGTAATATAATATAATGTAGTGTAAGATAATATAATGTAATTTTATGTAATATAATATAATGTAATATAATGTAATGTAATATAATGTAATATAATATAATGTAATGTAATGTAATGTAATATAATATAATGTAATATAATTAGTATAATATAATGTAATGTAATATAATATAATGTAATGTAATATAATGTAATGTAATATAATGTAATATAATATAATGTAATGTAATGTAATATAATGTAATGTAATATAATATAATGTAGTGTAATATAATATAATGTAATATAATATAATATAATGTAATATAATATAATATAATGTAATATAATATAATGTAGTGTAATATAATATAATGTAATGTAATGTAATATAATATAATGTAATGTAATATAATATAATGTAATGTAATATAATATAATATAATATAATGTAATATAATTAGTATAATATAATATAATGTAATATAATACAATGTAATATAATATAATATAATATAATGTAATATAATTAGTATAATATAATAAAATGTAATATAATATAATGAAATGTAATATAATAAAATGTAATATACTATATTGTAAAATAATGTAATATAATTAGTATAATATAATATAATGTAATATAATATAATATAATATAATATAATATAATGTAATATAATATAATGTAATATAATATAATGTAATGTAATATAATGTAATATAATTGTCAGGATTTGGCCAGGGTTGTTCCGGGTTTTGGTCACTAGATGCCCCCATTGTGCTTTTTGACCTTATGTTTTTTCCCTTGTTCCCCATTATTATTTGCACCTGTGCCTCGTTTTCCCCTGATTGTATTTAAACCCTTAGTTTCCCTCAGTTCTGTGTGCCATAATGTGCTAAATGTCATAATGTGATAATGTGCTAAATGCCGTAATGTGGTAATGTGCTAAATGTCATAATGTGATAATGTGCTAAATGCCGTAATGTGATAATGTGCTAAATGCCATAATGTGCTAAATGCCATAATGTGCTAAATGGCATAAATGTCATAATGTGCTAAATGTCATAATGTGCTAAATGTCATAATGTCATACTGTGCTAAATGTCATAATGCCATAATGTGCTAAATGCCATAATGTGATAATGTGCTAAATGCCATAATGTGCTAAATGTCATAATGTGATAATGTGCTAAATGTCTAAATGTCATAATGTGATAATGTGCTAAATGCCATAATGTGCTAAATGTCATAATGTGATAATGTGCTAAATGTCATAATGTGCTAAATGTCATAATGTGCTAAATGCCATAATGTGCTAAATGTCATAATGTGCTAAATGTCATAATGTGCTAAATGTCATAATGTGCTAAATGTCATAATGTCATAATGTGCTAAATGTCATAATGTGCTAAATGTCATAATGTCATAATGTGCTAAATGTCATAATGTGCTAAATGTCATAATGTCATAATGTGCTAAATGTCATAATGTGCTAAATGTCATAATGTCATAATGTGCTAAATGCCATAATGTGCTAAATGGCATAAATGTCATAATGTGCTAAATGCCATAATGTGCTAAATGCCATAATGTGCTAAATGTCATAATGTGCTAAATGTCATAATGTCATAATGTGCTAAATGCCATAATGTGCTAAATGGCATAAATGTCATAATGTGCTAAATGTCATAATAATATAATAAATATATCCCATTTAATTTTGTCCAAAGCTTAAATGGCATACTTTCACATATGGGTGGTCCCATAATGTGCTAAATGTCCATTCTCTATGTCTGAGCCACACAGTGCTAAATGTCATAATGTCATACTGTGCTAAATGTCATAATGCCATAGTGTGCTAAATGCCATAATGTGATAATGTGCTAAATGCCATAATGTGCTAAATGTCATAATGTGATAATGTGCTAAATGTCTAAATGTCATACTGTGATAATGTGCTAAATGCCATAATGTGCTAAATGTCATAATGTGCTAAATGTCATAATGTGCTAAATGTCATAATGTCACAATGTGCTAATTGTCATAATGTGCTAAATGGCATAATGTGCTAAATGTCATAATGTGATAATGTGCTAAATGCCATAATGTGCTAAATGGCATAAATGTGATAATGTTCTAAATGGCATAATGTGCTAAATGTCATAAATGTCATAATGTGCTAAATGTCATAATGTGCTAAATGGCATAATGTGCTAAATGTCATAATGTCATAATGTGCTAAATGTCATAATGTGCTAAATGTCATAATGTGCTAAATGTCATAATGTCATAATGTGCTAAATGTCATAATGTGCTAAATGTCATAATGTCATAATGTGCTAAATGTCATAATGTCATAATGTGCTAAATGTCATAATGTGCTAAATGTCATAATGTCATAATGTGCTAAATGTCATAATGTGCTAAATGTCATAATGTGCTAAATGTCATAATGTGCTAAATGTCATAATGTCATAATGTGCTAAATGTCATAATGTCATAATGTGCTAAATGACATAATGTGCTAAATGCCATAATGTGATAATGTGCTAAATGCCATAATGTCATAATGTGCTAAATGTCATAATGTCATAATGTGCTAAATGTCTAAATGTCATAATGTGATAATGTGCTAAATGCCATAATGTGCTAAATGTCATAATGTGCTAAATGTCATAATGTGCTAAATGTCATAATGTGCTAAATGTCATAATGTCATAATGTGCTAATTGTCATAATGTGCTAAATGGCATAGTTTGCTAAATGGCATAATGTGCTAAATGTCATAATGTGATAATGTGCTAAATGCCATAATGTGCTAAATGTCATAAATGTGATAATGTTCTAAATGGCATAATGTGCTAAATGTCATAAATGTCATAATGTGCTAAATGTCATAATGTCATAATGTGCTAAATGTCATAATGTGCTAAATGGCATAATGTCATAATGTGCTAAATGTCATAATGTGCTAAATGCCATAATGTGCTAAATGGCATTAATGTCATAATGTGCTAAATGGCATAAATGTGATAATGTTCTAAATGGCATAATGTGCTAAATGTCATAATGTCATAATGTGCTAAATGTCATAATGTGCTAAATGCCATAATGTGCTAAATGGCATTAATGTCATAATGTGCTAAATGGCATAAATGTGATAATGTTCTAAATGTCCTAATGTGCTAAATGGCATTAATGTCATAATGTGCTAAATGTCATAATGTGCTAAATGTCCTAATGTGCTAAATGGCATAATGTGCTAAATGTCATAATGTCATAATGTGCTAAATGTCATAATGTCATAATGTGCTAAATGTCATAATGTGCTAAATGCCATAATGTGCTAAATGTCATAATGCCATAGTGTGCTAAATGCCATAATGTGATAATGTGCTAAATGCCATAATGTGCTAAATGTCATAATGTGATAATGTGCTAAATGTCTAAATGTCATAATGTGATAATGTGCTAAATGCCATAATGTGCTAAATGTCATAATGTGCTAAATGCCATAATGTGCTAAATGTCATAATGTGCTAAATGTCATAATGTGCTAAATGTCATAATGTCACAATGTGCTAATTGTCATAATGTGCTAAATGGCATAATGTGCTAAATGTCATAATGTGATAATGTGCTAAATGCCATAATGTGCTAAATGGCATAAATGTGATAATGATCTAAATGGCATAATGTGCTAAATGTCATAAATGTCATAATGTGCTAAATGTCATAATGTGCTAAATGGCATAATGTGCTAAATGTCATAATGTCATAATGTGCTAAATGTCATAATGTGCTAAATGTCATAATGTGCTAAATGTCATAATGTCATAATGTGCTAAATGTCATAATGTCATAATGTGCTAAATGTCATAATGTCATAATGTGCTAAATGTCATAATGTGCTAAATGTCATAATGTCATAATGTGCTAAATGTCATAATGTGCTAAATGTCATAATGTGCTAAATGTCATAATGTGCTAAATGTCATAATGTCATAATGTGCTAAATGTCATAATGTCATAATGTGCTAAATGACATAATGTGCTAAATGCCATAATGTGATAATGTGCTAAATGCCATAATGTCATAATGTGCTAAATGTCATAATGTCATAATGTGCTAAATGTCTAAATGTCATAATGTGATAATGTGCTAAATGCCATAATGTGCTAAATGTCATAATGTGCTAAATGTCATAATGTGCTAAATGTCATAATGTGCTAAATGTCATAATGTCATAATGTGCTAATTGTCATAATGTGCTAAATGGCATAGTTTGCTAAATGGCATAATGTGCTAAATGTCATAATGTGATAATGTGCTAAATGCCATAATGTGCTAAATGTCATAAATGTGATAATGTTCTAAATGGCATAATGTGCTAAATGTCATAAATGTCATAATGTGCTAAATGTCATAATGTCATAATGTGCTAAATGTCATAATGTGCTAAATGGCATAATGTCATAATATGCTAAATGTCATAATGTGCTAAATGCCATAATGTGCTAAATGGCATTAATGTCATAATGTGCTAAATGGCATAAATGTGATAATGTTCTAAATGGCATAATGTGCTAAATGTCATAATGTCATAATGTGCTAAATGTCATAATGTGCTAAATGCCATAATGTGCTAAATGGCATTAATGTCATAATGTGCTAAATGGCATAAATGTGATAATGTTCTAAATGTCCTAATGTGCTAAATGGCATTAATGTCATAATGTGCTAAATGTCATAATGTGCTAAATGTCCTAATGTGCTAAATGGCATAATGTGCTAAATGTCATAATGTCATAATGTGCTAAATGTCATAATGTCATAATGTGCTAAATGCCATAATGTGCTAAATGGCATTAATGTCATAATGTCATAATGTGCTAAATGTCATAATGTGCTAAATGTCATAATGTCATAATGTGCTAAATGTCATAATGTCATAATGTGCTAAATGCCATAATGTGCTAAATGGCATAATGTCATAATGTGCTAAATGTCATAATGTGATAATGTGCTAAATGTCATAATGTCATAATGTGGTAAATGTCATAATGTGCTAAATGTCATAATGTCATAATGTGCTAAATGTCCTAATGTGCTAAATGTCCTAATGTGCTAAATGGCATTAATGGCATAATGTGCTAAATGTCATAATGTGCTAAATGGCATAATGTCATAATGTGCTAAATGCCATAATGTGCTAAATGTCATAATGTCATAATGTGCTAAATGTCATAATGTCATAATGTGCTAAATGTCATTATGTGCTAAATGGCATAATGTCATAATGTGCTAAATGTCATTATGTGCTAAATGGCATAATGTGCTAAATGTCATAATGTGCTAAATGGCATAATGTGCTAAATGTCATAATGTCATAATGTGCTAAATGTCATAATGGCATAATGTGCTAAATGTCATAATGTGCTAAATGGCATAATGTCATAATGTGCTAAATGTCATAATGTCATAATGTGCTAAATGTCATTATGTGCTAAATGGCATAATGTGCTAAATGTCATAATGATATAATGTGCTAAATGTCATAATGCCATAATGTGCTAAATGTCATAATGTCATAATGTGCTAAATGCCATAATGTGCTAAATGGCATAATGTGCTAAATGGCATAATGTGATAATGTGCTAACTGTCATAATGTGCTAAATGTCATGTCATAATGTGCTAAATGGTATAATGTCATAATGTGCTAAATGTCATAATGTGCTAAATGTCATAATGTGATAATGTGCTAAATGTCATAATGTGCTAAATGTCGTAATGTCATAATGTGCTAAATGTCATAATGGCATAATGTGCTAAATAATAATGTCATAATGTGCTAAATGTCATAATGTGCTAAATGTCATAATGTCATAATGTGCTAAATGTCATAATGTGCTAAATGGCATAATGTCATAATGTGCTAAATGTCATAATGTCATAATGTGCTAAATGTCATTATGTGCTAAATGGCATAATGTGCTAAATGGCATAGTATGCTAAATGTCCTCATGTGCTAAATGTCATAATGTCATAATGTGCTAAATGTCATAATGTGCTAAATGTCATAATGTCATAATGTGCTAAATGGTATAATGTGATAATGTGCTAAATGGCATAATGTGCTAAATGTCCTAATGTGCTAAATGTCCTAAATGTCATAATGTGATAATGTGCTAAATGCCATAATGTGCTAAATGTCATAATGTGCTAAATGTCATAATGTGCTAAATGTCATAATGTGCTAAATGTCATAATGTCATAATGTGCTAATTGTCATAATGTGCTAAATGGCATAGTTTGCTAAATGGCATAATGTGCTAAATGTCATAATGTGATAATGTGCTAAATGCCATAATGTGCTAAATGTCATAAATGTGATAATGTTCTAAATGGCATAATGTGCTAAATGTCATAAATGTCATAATGTGCTAAATGTCATAATGTCATAATGTGCTAAATGTCATAATGTGCTAAATGGCATAATGTCATAATGTGCTAAATGTCATAATGTGCTAAATGCCATAATGTGCTAAATGGCATTAATGTCATAATGTGCTAAATGGCATAAATGTGATAATGTTCTAAATGGCATAATGTGCTAAATGTCATAATGTCATAATGTGCTAAATGTCATAATGTGCTAAATGCCATAATGTGCTAAATGGCATTAATGTCATAATGTGCTAAATGGCATAAATGTGATAATGTTCTAAATGTCCTAATGTGCTAAATGGCATTAATGTCATAATGTGCTAAATGTCATAATGTGCTAAATGTCCTAATGTGCTAAATGGCATAATGTGCTAAATGTCATAATGTCATAATGTGCTAAATGTCATAATGTCATAATGTGCTAAATGCCATAATGTGCTAAATGGCATTAATGTCATAATGTCATAATGTGCTAAATGTCATAATGTGCTAAATGTCATAATGTCATAATGTGCTAAATGTCATAATGTCATAATGTGCTAAATGTCATAATGTGCTAAATGTCATAATGTCATAATGTGCTAAATGTCATAATGTGCTAAATGGCATAATGTCATAATGTGCTAAATGTCATAATGTGCTAAATGCCATAATGTGCTAAATGGCATTAATGTCATAATGTGCTAAATGGCATAAATGTGATAATGTTCTAAATGGCATAATGTGCTAAATGTCATAATGTCATAATGTGCTAAATGTCATAATGTGCTAAATGCCATAATGTGCTAAATGGCATTAATGTCATAATGTGCTAAATGGCATAAATGTGATAATGTTCTAAATGTCCTAATGTGCTAAATGGCATTAATGTCATAATGTGCTAAATGTCATAATGTGCTAAATGTCCTAATGTGCTAAATGGCATAATGTGCTAAATGTCATAATGTCATAATGTGCTAAATGTCATAATGTCATAATGTGCTAAATGCCATAATGTGCTAAATGGCATTAATGTCATAATGTCATAATGTGCTAAATGTCATAATGTGCTAAATGTCATAATGTCATAATGTGCTAAATGTCATTATGTGCTAAATGGCATAATGTGCTAAATGGCATAGTATGCTAAATGTCCTCATGTGCTAAATGTCATAATGTCATAATGTGCTAAATGTCATAATGTGCTAAATGTCATAATGTCATAATGTGCTAAATGGTATAATGTGATAATGTGCTAAATTGCATAATGTGATAATGTGCTAAATGGCATAATGTGCTAAATGTCCTAATGTGCTAAATGTCATAATGTGCTAAATGTCATAATGTCATAATGTGCTAAATGTCATAATGTGCTAAATGGCATAATGTCATAATGTGCTAAATGTCATAATGTGCTAAATGCCATAATGTGCTAAATGGCATTAATGTCATAATGTGCTAAATGCATAAATGTGATAATGTTCTAAATGGCATAATGTGCTAAATGTCATAATGTCATAATGTGCTAAATGTCATAATGTGCTAAATGCCATAATGTGCTAAATGGCATTAATGTCATAATGTGCTAAATGGCATAAATGTGATAATGTTCTAAATGTCCTAATGTGCTAAATGGCATTAATGTCATAATGTGCTAAATGTCATAATGTGCTAAATGTCCTAATGTGCTAAATGGCATAATGTGCTAAATGTCATAATGTCATAATGTGCTAAATGTCATAATGTCATAATGTGCTAAATGCCATAATGTGCTAAATGGCATTAATGTCATAATGTGCTAAATGTCATAATGTGCTAAATGTCATAATGTCATAATGTGCTAAATGTCATAATGTCATAATGTGCTAAATGCCATAATGTGCTAAATGGCATAATGTCATAATGTGCTAAATGTCATAATGTGATAATGTGCTAAATGGCATAATGTCATAATGTGGTAAATGTCATAATGTGCTAAATGTCATAATGTCATAATGTGCTAAATGTCCTAATGTGCTAAATGGCATAATGTCATAATGTGCTAAATGCCATAATGTGCTAAATGTCATAATGTCATAATGTGCTAAATGTCATAATGTCATAATGTGCTAAATGTCATTATGTGCTAAATGGCATAATGTCATAATGTGCTAAATGTCATTATGTGCTAAATGGCATAATGTGCTAAATGTCATAATGTGCTAAATGGCATAATGTGCTAAATGTCATAATGTCATAATGTGCTAAATGTCATAATGGCTTAATGTGCTAAATGTCATAATGTGCTAAATGGCATAATGTCATAATGTGCTAAATGTCATAATGTCATAATGTGCTAAATGTCATTATGTGCTAAATGGCATAATGTGCTAAATGTCATAATGATATAATGTGCTAAATGTCATAATGCCATAATGTGCTAAATGTCATAATGTCATAATGTGCTAAATGCCATAATGTGCTAAATGGCATAATGTGCTAAATGGCATAATGTGATAATGTGCTAAATGTCATAATGTGCTAAATGTCATGTCATAATGTGCTAAATGGTATAATGTCATAATGTGCTAAATGTCATAATGTGCTAAATGTCATAATGTGATAATGTGCTAAATGTCATAATGTGCTAAATGTCGTAATGTCATAATGTGCTAAATGTCATAATGGCATAATGTGCTAAATGTCGTAAATGTCATAATGTGCTAAATGTCATAATGTGCTAAATGTCTTAATGTCATAATGTGCTAAATGTCATAATGTGCTAAATGGCATAATGTCATAATGTGCTAAATGTCATAATGTCATAATGTGCTAAATGTCATTATGTGCTAAATGGCATAATGTGCTAAATGGCATAGTATGCTAAATGTCCTCATGTGCTAAATGTCATAATGTCATAATGTGCTAAATGTCATAATGTGCTAAATGTCATAATGTCATAATGTGCTAAATGGTATAATGTGATAATGTGCTAAATTGCATAATGTGATAATGTGCTAAATGGCATAATGTGCTAAATGTCCTAATGTGCTAAATGTCCTAATGTGCTAAATGTCATAATGTCATAATGTGCTAAATGTCATAATGTGCTAAATGTCATAATGTCATAATGTGCTAAATTGCATAATGTGATAATGTGCTAAATGGCATAATGTGCTAAATGTCCTAATGTGCTAAATGTCATAATGTCATAATGTGCTAAATGTCATAATGTCATAATGTGCTAAATGTCATAATGTCATAGTGTGCTAAATGCCATAATGTGATAATGTGCTAAATGCCATAATGTGCTAAATGTCATAATGTGCTAAATGCCATAATGTGCTAAATGTCATAATGTGCTAAATGTCATAATGTGCTAAATGTCATAATGTCATAATGTGCTAAATGGCATAGTTTGCTAAATGGCATAATGTGCTAAATGTCATAATGTGATAATGTGCTAAATGCCATAATGTGCTAAATGGCATAAATGTGATAATGTTCTAAATGGCATAATGTGCTAAATGTCATAAATGTCATAATGTGCTAAATGTCATAATGTGCTAAATGGCATAATGTGCTAAATGTCATAATGTCATAATGTGCTAAATGTCATAATGTGCTAAATGTCATAATGTGCTAAATGTCATAATGTCATAATGTGCTAAATGTCATAATGTGCTAAATGTCATAATGTCATAATGTGCTAAATGTCATAATGTCATAATGTGCTAAATGTCATAATGTGCTAAATGTCATAATGCCATAATGTGCTAAATGTCATAATGTGCTAAATGTCATAATGTGCTAAATGTCATAATGTGCTAAATGTCATAATGTCATAATGTGCTAAATGTCATAATGTCATAATGTGCTAAATGACATAATGTGCTAAATGCCATAATGTGATAATGTGCTAAATGCCATAATGTCATAATGTGCTAAATGTCATAATGTCATAATGTGCTAAATGTCTAAATGTCATAATGTGATAATGTGCTAAATGCCATAATGTGCTAAATGTCATAATGTGCTAAATGTCATAATGTGCTAAATGTCATAATGTGCTAAATGTCATAATGTCATAATGTGCTAATTGTCATAATGTGCTAAATGGCATAGTTTGCTAAATGGCATAATGTGCTAAATGTCATAATGTGATAATGTGCTAAATGCCATAATGTGCTAAATGTCATAAATGTGATAATGTTCTAAATGGCATAATGTGCTAAATGTCATAAATGTCATAATGTGCTAAATGTCATAATGTCATAATGTGCTAAATGTCATAATGTGCTAAATGGCATAATGTCATAATGTGCTAAATGTCATAATGTGCTAAATGCCATAATGTGCTAAATGGCATTAATGTCATAATGTGCTAAATGGCATAAATGTGATAATGTTCTAAATGGCATAATGTGCTAAATGTCATAATGTCATAATGTGCTAAATGTCATAATGTGCTAAATGCCATAATGTGCTAAATGGCATTAATGTCATAATGTGCTAAATGGCATAAATGTGATAATGTTCTAAATGTCCTAATGTGCTAAATGGCATTAATGTCATAATGTGCTAAATGTCATAATGTGCTAAATGTCCTAATGTGCTAAATGGCATAATGTGCTAAATGTCATAATGTCATAATGTGCTAAATGTCATAATGTCATAATGTGCTAAATGCCATAATGTGCTAAATGGCATTAATGTCATAATGTCATAATGTGCTAAATGTCATAATGTGCTAAATGTCATAATGTCATAATGTGCTAAATGTCATAATGTCATAATGTGCTAAATGCCATAATGTGCTAAATGGCATAATGTCATAATGTGCTAAATGTCATAATGTGATAATGTGCTAAATGTCATAATGTCATAATGTGCTAAATGTCATAATGTGCTAAATGTCATAATGTCATAATGTGCTAAATGTCATAATGTGCTAAATGGCATTAATGGCATAATGTGCTAAATGTCATAATGTGCTAAATGGCATAATGTCATAATGTGCTAAATGCCATAATGTGCTAAATGTCATAATGTCATAATGTGCTAAATGTCATAATGTCATAATGTGCTAAATGTCATAATGTCATAATGTGCTAAATGTCATTATGTGCTAAATGGCATAATGTCATAATGTGCTAAATGTCATTATGTGCTAAATGGCATAATGTGCTAAATGTCATAATGTGCTAAATGGCATAATGTGCTAAATGTCATAATGTCATAATGTGCTAAATGTCATAATGGCATAATGTGCTAAATGTCATAATGTGCTAAATGGCATAATGTCATAATGTGCTAAATGTCATAATGTCATAATGTGCTAAATGTCATTATGTGCTAAATGGCATAATGTGCTAAATGTCATAATGGCATAATGTGCTAAATGTCATAATGCCATAATGTGCTAAATGTCATAATGTCATAATGTGCTAAATGCCATAATGTGCTAAATGGCATAATGTGCTAAATGGCATAATGTGATAATGTGCTAAATGTCATAATGTGCTAAATGTCATGTCATAATGTGCTAAATGGTATAATGTCATAATGTGCTAAATGTCATAATGTGCTAAATGTCATAATGTGATAATGTGCTAAATGTCATAATGTGCTAAATGTCATAATGTCATAATGTGCTAAATGTCATAATGTCATAATGTGCTAAATGTCGTAATGTCATAATGTGCTAAATGTCATAATGTGCTAAATGTCATAATGTCATAATGTGCTAAATGTCATAATGTGCTAAATGGCATAATGTCATAATGTGCTAAATGTCATAATGTCATAATGTGCTAAATGTCATTATGTGCTAAATGGCATAATGTGCTAAATGGCATAGTATGCTAAATGTCCTCATGTGCTAAATGTCATAATGTCATAATGTGCTAAATGTCATAATGTGCTAAAAGTCATAATGTCATAATGTGCTAAATGGTATAATGTGATAATGTGCTAAATTGCATAATGTGATAATGTGCTAAATGGCATAATGTGCTAAATGTCCTAATGTGCTAAATGTCCTAATGTGCTAAATGTCATAATGTCATAATGTGCTAAATGTCATAATGTGCTAAATGTCATAATGTCATAATGTGCTAAATTGCATAATGTGATAATGTGCTAAATGGCATAATGTGCTAAATGTCCTAATGTGCTAAATGTCATAATGTCATAATGTGCTAAATGTCATAATGTCATAATGTGCTAAATGTCATAATGTCATAATGTGCTAAATGTCATAATGTCATAATGTGCTAAATGCCATTATGTCATAATGTGCTAAATGTCATTATGTGCTAAATGTCATAATTTGCTAAATGTCATAAATGTGCTAAATATCATAAACGTGCTAAATGTCATAAACATGCTAAATGTCATCAATTTCATACATTTAAAAAATGGCATAAAGTTTATAAATGTGATAAATGGAATTTTGACCAATCAGACCAGTTCTGAAAAAAGTTCTGATATGAAAAGATTTGATGTGATTGGTCAAAATTCAAATTAGTTGAAAAAAGATCAGAATTGGGATACCTGTGTAAACGTTGCCTTAGAGGAATGAGGCAATGTATTAGGAATTGTATGCTAGCATAGACATTGGAAACCAACCTGTCTATAACTGGTGCCAGTTCAATCAATCAATCAATCAGGCGTATCTTACTTGTCACTCCAGGGCCCATTCCACTCCACCTGTCCCCAGGGGTTCCTGAGGCGCACCAGACGCACCTTAGGCTCCTTGTGCTGGGAATGCTTACACTGAGGAGAAACACACACACCACACACCGGTCCATGAGTCAGCTTAGTCCCTACCCACAACCATTGGCTGCTTGAGTCAGCTTAGTCCCTACCCACAACCATTGGCTGCTTGATTCAGCTTTGTCCCTACCCACAACCATTGGCTGCTTGAGTCAGCTTTGTCCCTACCCACAACCACTGGCTGCTTGAGTCAGCTTTGTCCCTACCCACAACCACTGGCTGCTTGAGTCAGCTTTGTCCCTACCCACAACCACTGGCTGCTTGAGTCAGCTTTGTCCCTACCCACAACCACTGGCTGCTTGAGTCAGCTTTGTCCTTACCCACAACCATTGGCTGCTTGAGTCAGCTTTGCCCCTACCCACAACCATTGGCTGCTTGAGTCAGCTTTGTCCCTACCCACAACCATTGGCTGCTTGAGTCAGCTTTGCCCCTACCCACAACCATTGGCTGCTTGAGTCAGCTTTGCCCCTACCCACAACCACTGGCTGCTTGAGTCAGCTTTGTCCCTACCCACAACCACTGGCTGCTTGAGTCAGCGTTGTCCCTACCCACAACCACTGGCTGCTTGAGTCAGCTTTGTCCCTACCCACAACCACTGGCTGCTTGAGTCAGCTTTGTCCCTACCCACAACCACTGGCTGCTTGAGTCAGCTTTGCCCCTACCCACAACCATTGGCTGCTTGAGTCAGCTTTGCCCCAACCCACAACCATTGGCTGCTTGAGTCAGCTTTGCCACTACCCACAACCATTGGCTGCTTGAGTCAGCTCTGCCCCTACCCACAACCATTGGCTGCTTGAGTCAGCTTTGTCCCTACCCACAACCATTGGCTGCTTGAGTCAGCTTTGCCCTTACCCACAACCATTGGCTGCTTGAGTCAGCTTTGTCCCTACCCACAACCATTGGCTGCTTGAGTCAGCTTTGCCCCTACCCACAACCATTGGCTGCTTGAGTCAGCTTTGCCCCTACCCACAACCACTGGCTGCTTGAGTCAGCTTTGTCCCTACCCACAACCACTGGCTGCTTGAGTCAGCTTTGCCCCTACCCACAACCATTGGCTGCTTGAGTCAGCGTTGTCCCTACCCACAACCATTGGCTGCTTGAGTCAGCTTTGCCCCTACCCACAACCATTGGCTGCTTGAGTCAGCTTTGTCCCTACCCACAACCATTGGCTGCTTGAGTCAGCTTTGTCCCTACCCACAACCATTGGCTGCTTGAGTCAGCTTTGCCCCTACCCACAACCATTGGCTGCTTGAGTCAGCTTTGCCCCTACCCACAACCATTGGCTGCTTGAGTCAGCTTTGCCCCTACCCACAACCATTGGCTGCTTGAGTCAGCTTTGCCCCTACCCACAACCATTGGCTGCTTGAGTCAGCTTTGCCCTACCCACAACCATTGGCTGCTTGAGTCAGCTTTGTCCCTACCCACAACCACTGGCTGCTTGAGTCAGCTTTGTCCCTACCCACAACCATTGGCTGCTTGAGTCAGCTTTGCCCCTACCCACAACCACTGGCTGCTTGAGTCAGCTTTGTCCCTACCCACAACCACTGGCTGCTTGAGTCAGCTTTGCCCCTACCCACAACCATTGGCTGCTTGAGTCAGCTTTGTCCCTACCCACAACCACTGGCTGCTTGAGTCAGCTTTGTCCCTACCCACAACCACTGGCTGCTTGAGTCAGCTTTGTCCCTACCCACAACCATTGGCTGCTTGAGTCAGCTTTGTCCCTACCCACAACCACTGGCTGCTTGAGTCAGCTTTGTCCCTACCCACAACCATTGGCTGCTTGAGTCAGCTTTGTCCCTACCCACAACCATTGGCTGCTTGAGTCAGCTTTGTCCCTACCCACAACCATTGGCTGCTTGAGTCAGCTTTGTCCCTACCCACAACTATTGGCGAGAAGTGAATCTATATGTTGCTATGTTCTATTGCAGGTAAACACACCTCCAATCAGAGAACATGTGAAGATGCCCTTAGATCCTGTAATTGAAGTGAATCTATATGTTGCTATTTGTGTATCTCACCTCCTCAACAGCAGTCACAGAGTAGGCGTGGCCCTTCACAAGGCCAGTCACAGTGCGGGTCTCAAAACGAGCAGGAACCAGGGACTGGAGAATAAAATAGACAGCACATGAATCATATAGCTGGTCTTCGCTATACCAGACACATCAGAATCGTTGAGACGCCATTTATGTAATTGTCTGCATTGAAACGGGTAAAGACATGCATTCAAAACTGGACTGTTTTCCGTTGAGACTGTGAGACTTTTTAAAAACGGAGATCCAACAGGTTTTTACAATTCAATCACTTATGTCTTTACCCAGAAGGACTTAATTTACAATTAAACATAAGAGCTAGTGTTTATTTACAGTAGTGTCGTCTACTATTATTACATGACATGTCTATTGTGGAAGTAGACACTTACCGGACAGTTTATTAGGTACACCCCCCATTCACAAAAATGTAGGTTAAAAGATCCACCCCCTTTTTTTTCAATTTTCACAAATGACACAATAAATAGCTCAGGACCTGAAGCAAGGATATGTATATTGTTGATACCATTTGAAAGGAAACACTTTGACGTTTGTGGAAATGTGAAATTAATGTAGGAGAATATAACACATTAGATCTGATTAAAGATAATATAAAGATAAAACATGCGTTTGTTTTTTTGTACCATCATCTTTAAAATACAAGAGAATGGCTGTGATATGAGCAAACTGAGGATGGATCAACAACATTGTAGTTACTCCAGAATACTAACATCATTGACAGAGTGAAAAGAAGGAAGCTTGTGCAGAATAAAAATATTCAAAAACATGCATCCTGTTTGCAATAAGGAATCAAAGAAATACTGCATAAAATGTGCAAAGAAATACACTTTTTGTCCTGAAAACAAAAGCATTATGTTTGGGACAAATCCAACACAACACATCACTGAGTAACACTCCTCATATTTTCAAGCATTGTGGTGGACTGCATCATGTTATGTGTATGGTTGTCATGGGCAAGAACTAGGGAGTTTTTTAGGATAGAAAGAAACGGAATAGAGCTAAGCACAGGCAAAATCACGTCATTCACGTTTCAGCAGGACAATAACCTAAAATGCCAATTACACGTTGGAGTTGCTTACCAAGATGACATTGAATGTTCCTGAGTGGCCTAGTTACATTTTTTACTTAAATTGGCTTGAAAATCTATGGCTAAGATTTGAGAATTGCTGTCTAGGAATGTTCAAAAAACAACTTGACAGAGTTTGAAGAATTTTGAAAAGAATAATGGGCAAATATTGTACAATCCAGGTGTGGAAAGCTCTTAGAGACTTACCCAGAAAGACTCACAGCTGAAATCACTGCCAAAGGTGATTCTGACATGTATTGACTCAGGGGATTGAATACTTATCTAATTAAAATATAATTTTTAGAATTTTAGAATTTTTCTTTCACTTTGACATCACAGATTATTTTGCGAAGATCGTTAACAAAAAATTACAATTAAATCCAGGTCAGGGTTTAGTCCCTGATAAACACAGATACAGGTCAGGGTTTAGTCCCTGATAAACACAGATACAGGTCAGGGTTTAGTCCCTGATAAACACAGATACAGGTCAGGGTTTAGTCCCTGATAAACACAGATACAGGTCAGGGTTTAGTCCCTGATAAACACAGATACAGGTCAGGGTTTAGTCCCTGATAAACACAGATACAGGCAAGGGTTTAGTCCCTGATGAACACAGATACAGGTCAGGGTTTAGTCCCTGATAAACACAGATACAGGTCAGGGTTTAGTCCCTGATAAACACAGATACAGGTCAGGGTTTAGTCCCTGATAAACACAGATACAGGTCAGGGTTTAGTCCCTGATAAACACAGATACAGGTCAGGGTTTAGTCCCTGATAAACACAGATACAGGTCAGGGTTTAGTCCCTGATAAACACAGATACAGGTCAGGGTTTAGTCCCTGATAAACACAGATACAGGTCAGGGTTTAGTCCCTGATAAACACAGATACAGGCCAGGGTTTAGTCCCTGATGAACACAGATACAGGTCAGGGTTTAGTCCCTGATAAACACAGATACAGGTCAGGGTTTAGTCCCTGATAAACACAGATACAGGTCAGGGTTTAGTCCCTGATAAACACAGATACAGGTCAGGGTTTAGTCCCTGATAAACACAGATACAGGTCAGGGTTTAGTCCCTGATAAACACAGATACAGGCCAGGGTTTAGTCCCTGATGAACACAGATACAGGTCAGGGTTTAGTCCCTGATAAACACAGATACAGGTCAGGGTTTAGTCCCTGATAAACACAGATACAGGTCAGGGTTTAGTCCCTGATAAACACAGATACAGGTCAGGGTTTAGTCCCTGATAAACACAGGTACAGATCAGGGTTTAGTCCCTGATGAACACAGATACAGGTCAGGGTTTAGTCCCTGATAAACACAGATACAGGTCAGGGTTTAGTCCCTGATGAACACAGATACAGGTCAGGGTTTAGTCCCTGATGAACACAGGTACAGGTCAGGGTTTAGTCCCTGATAAACACAGATACAGGTCAGGGTTTAGTCCCTGATAATCACAGATACAGGTCAGGGTTTAGTCCCTGATGAACACAGATACAGGTCAGGGTTTAGTCCCTGATAAACACAGATACAGGTCAGGGTTTAGTCCCTGATGAACACAGATACAGGTCAGGGTTTAGTCCCTGATGAACACAGGTACAGGTCAGGGTTTAGTCCCTGATAAACACAGATACAGGTCAGGGTTTAGTCCCTGATAATCACAGATACAGGTCAGGGTTTAGTCCCTGATGAACACAGGTACAGGTCAGGGTTTAGTCCCTGATAAACACAGATACAGGTCAGGGTTTAGTCCCTGATAATCACAGATACAGGTCAGGGTTTAGTCCCTGATGAACACAGATACAGATCAGGGTTTAGTCCCTGATGAACACAGATACAGGTCAGGGTTTAGTCCCTGATAAACACAGATACAGGTCAGGTTTTAGTCCCTGATAAACACAGATACAGGTCAGGGTTTAGTCCCTGATGAACACAGATACAGATCAGGGTTTAGTCCCTGATGAACACAGATACAGGTCAGGGTTTAGTCCCTGATAAACACAGATACAGGTCAGGGTTTAGTCCCTGATGAACACAGATACAGGTCAGGGTTTAGTCCCTGATGAACACAGATACAGGTCAGGGTTTAGTCCCTGATAAACACAGATACAGGTCAGGGTTTAAACCCTGATAAACACAGATACAGGTCAGGGTTTAGAAAGCACCACGATACATTTTCATAAACGTTTAGTTAGTGGTGGCCATAATTGTTTTGTTTTCTTAGTGGTGGCCATAATTGTTTTGTTTACTTAGTGGTGGCCATAATTGTTTTGTTTTCTTAGTGGTGGCCATAATTGTTTTGTTTTCTTAGTGGTGGCCATAATTGTTTTGTTTTCTTAGTGGTGGCCATTATCATTTTGTTTTCTTAGTGGTGGCCATAATTGTTTTGTTTTCTTAGTGGTGACCATAATTGTTTTGTTTACTTAGTGGTGGCCATAATTGTTTTGTTTTCTTAGTGGTGGCCATAATTGTTTTGTTTTCTTAGTGGTGGCCATAATTGTTTTGTTTTCTTAGTGGTGGCCATAATTGTTTTGTTTTCTTAGTGGTGGCCATAATTGTTTTGTTTTCTTAGTGGTGGCCATAATCATTTTGTTTTCTTAGTGGTGGCCATAATTGTTTTGTTTTCTTAGTGGTGGCCATAATTGTTTTGTTTTCTTAGTGGTGGCCATAATTGTTTTGTTTTCTTAGTGGTGGCCATAATTGTTTTGTTTTCTTAGTGGTGACCATAATTGTTTTGTTTACTTAGTGGTGGCCATAATTGTTTTGTTTTCTTAGTGGTGGCCATAATTGTTTTGTTTTCTTAGTGGTGACCATAATTGTTTTGTTTACTTAGTGGTGGCCATAATTGTTTTGTTTTCTAGTGGTGGCCATAATTGTTTTGTTTTCTTAGTGGTGACCATAAACATTCTGTTTACTTCGTGGTGGCCATAATTGTTTTGTTTTCTTAGTGGTGGCCATAAACATTCTGTTTACTTAGTGGTGGCAATAATTGTTTTGTTTTCTTAGTGGTGGCCATAAAAATTATGTTTACTTAGTAGTGGCCATAAACATTTTGTATTCTTAGTGGTGGCCATAATTGTTTTCTTTTCTTAGTGGTGGCCTTAATTGTTTTGTTTTCTTAGTGGTGACCATAAACATTCTGTTTTCTTAGTGGTGGCCATAATTGTTTTGTTTTCTAGTGGTGGCCATAAAAATTCCGTTTACTTAGTGGTGGCCATAAACATTTTGTTTTCTTAGTGGTGGCCATAATTGTTTTCTTTTCTTAGTGGTGGCCATAATTGTTTTGTATTCTTAGTGGTGACCATACTTGTTTTGTTTTCTTAGTGGTGGCCATAATTGTTTTGTTTTCTTAGTGGTGGCCATAAAACTTCTGTTTACTTAGTGGTGGCCATAATTGTTTTGTTTTCTTAGTGGTGACCATCGAGGATATTTGATCACTGATGACTTCCAGCACTAGATATAGTATGTTCATCTTATTAAATAGCTGAAGTTATTTTTAGGGGGGAGGGGGGCCAGTTCCTACTATCCTTGTATTTTGTACATGTTTTTATTCACAAGGAAAGAGAAGAGAATGCATTGGCCGTGTCCAAAATCTGGCTTGCCTACCACTTACTAAATCCGCATACAGTGTTCTACTCATACTAGACACTATTTAGAATGTACTATTGAGTACTATTGAGTAAAAACGAATGCAGTAAGCCACAAGTATAAGCATACTTGGCTCCTCCTACTGAGAAGACCTCATCTAAGGCATATTTGCTTTGATTCCTGCCATTGGTTCATTTTGGTACAACGTGTCCCTTCAGCTGATTATCAGCTGTTCTCAAATATACGTGGATCTCAAAACACGATTCTCTTCCTCAATAGTATGCAATTTTATCAGATGAAAAGCCAAAAATGAGTAAGACATCTTGGCATTTACAACACACTACATTTTAGACATTTCACAAACTATGAAACGTTCTTATTTCGCATTCTCAAAACAACTACTATTTAGAGCGTAAGTACGAATATTTTGACACTGCCATTCTGTCAATTAGACAGTGGGACAGATTTGGACACGGCCATTCTGTCAATTAGACAGTGGGACAGATTTGGACACGGCCATTCTGTCAATTAGACAGTGGGACAGATTTGGACAAGGCCATTCTGTCAATTAGACAGTGGGACAGATTTGGAAAAGGCCATTCTGTCAATTAGACAGTGGGACAGATTTGGACACGGCCATTCTGTCAATTAGACAGTGGGACAGATTTGGACAAGGCCATTCTGTCAATTAGACAGTGGGACAGATTTGGACAAGGCCATTCTGTCAATTAGACAGTGGGACAGATTTGTACCCACACTGACACGGTACACATGTGCACAGGGTGCAGGGACGGCAGCACTAACCCCCGACCACCACAGACAGGATAGTAATACATTCTGCATTGACTGAAATGGCTCTTAGGTCTGGTGACAGGTCAGGTGACAGGTCTGGTGACAGGTCAGGTGACAGGTCTGGTGACAGATCAGGTGACAGGTCAAGTGACAAGTCAGGTGACAGGTCAGGTGACAGGTCAGGTGACAGGTCAGGTAACAAGTCAGGTGACAGGTCAGGTGACAAGTCAGGTGACAAGTCAGGTGTTAGGTCAGGTGACAGGTCTGGTGACAGGTTTGGTGTTAGTTCAGGTGACAGGTCTGGTGACAGGTCAGGTAACAGGTCTGGTGACAGGTCAGGTGAAAGGTCAGGTGACATGTCAGGTGACAGGTCAGGTAACAGGTCTGGTGAAAGGTCAGGTGTTAGGTCTGGTGGCAGGTCTGGTGGCAGGTCTGGTGACTGGTCTGGTGTTAGATCAGGTGACAGGTCAGGTGACAGGTCTGGTGACAGGTCTGGTGTTAGGTCTGGTGACAGGTCAGGTGACAAGTCTGGTGACAGGTCAGGTGACAGGTCAGGTGTTAGGTCTGGTGACAGGTCAGGTGACAGGTCAGGTGTTAGGTCTGGTGACAGGTCAGGTGATGGGTCAGAATAATAAATGAAGAGAGGGGCTCCATGATGGGCTGCTCTATCGACGTGAGTGTCTTCAACTACGGTTTGTGAGACCCGTTGGAGGTCAGGGGTCACGATCCTAAGGTCAGAGACTCACGTCGATAGAGCAGCCCATCATAGAGCCTCTCTCCAGGGCCTTCTTCATGATCTTGTACAACTCCTTGGGCGCCTCCTTCATCTCATAGAACTCTGTCACGCCCCCGGTGAAGTCTTCCATGGCCTCCGTGGTGTTACCACCCTTCAGGGCCTCGTAGGAACCGTGAAGCCTGGGGAGGGGGGATGGGAGAGTGAGGGTTAGGGTTAGCCTGGGGAGGAGGGGGGGGGGGAGAGTGAGGGTTAGGGTTAGCCTGGGGAGGGGGGGGTGGGAGAGTGAGGGTTAGGGTTAGCCTGGGGGAGGGGGGTGGGAGAGTGAGGGTTAGGGTTAGGGTTAGCCTGGGGAGGAGGGGGGTGGGAGAGTGAGGGTTAGGGTTAGGGTTAGCCTGGGGAGGAGGGGGAGAGTGAGGGTTAGGGTTAGGGTTAGCCTGGGGGGAGGGGGGATGGGAGAGTGAGGGTTAGGGTTAGGGTTAGCCTGGGGAGGGGGGGGTGGGAGAGTGAGGGTTAGGGTTAGGGTTAGGGTTAGCCTGGGGAGGAGGGGGGATTAGGGAGGGTTAGCCTGGGGAGGGTGGGAGAGTATGGGTTAGGGTTAGGGTTAGCCTGGGGAGGAGGGGGGGGAGAGGGGGTTAGGGTTATTAGGGGGAGGAGGGTTAGGGTTAGGGTTAGCCTGGGGAGGAGGGGGGAGAGGGAGGGTGGGAGGGTTAGCCTGGGGAGGGTTGAGGGTTAGGGTTAGGGTTAGCCTGGGGAGGAGGGGGGATGGGAGAGTGAGGGTTAGGGTTAGGGTTAGCCTGGGGAGGAGGGGGGGGATGGGAGAGTGAGGGTTAGGGTTAGCCTGGGGAGGAGGGGGATGGTAGAGTGAGGGTTATGGTTAGGGTTAGCCTGGGGAGGAGGGGGATGGGAGAGTGAGGGTTAGGGTTTAGCCTGGGGAGGGGGGATGGGAGAGTGAGGGTTAGGGTCGTAGTGTTAGCCTGGGGAGGGGGGTGGGAGAGTGAGGGTTAGGGTCGTGGTGTTACCACTTTAGTCTGGGGAGGGGGGATGGTTAGGGTCGAGTGGGGAGGGGGGGAGTTAGGGTCCACCCTTAGCCTGGGGGAGGGGGGTGTTAGTGTTGCCTGGGGAGGAGGGGGATGGGAGAGGGTTAGGGTGAGTGTTAGCCTGGGGAGGGGGGAGAGGGTTAGGGTCGTGGTGTTACCACCCTTTAGCCTGGGGAGGGGGGGGTGACAGTAGTGTTAGCCTGGGGAGGAGGGGGGATGGGAGAGTGAGGGTTAGGGTCGTAGTTTTAGCCTGGGGAGGAGGGGGGATGGGAGAGTGAGGGTTAGGGTCGTGGTGTTAACACCCTTCAGGGCCTCATAGGAACCGTGAAGCCTGGGGAGGAGGGGGTATGGGAGAGTGAGGGTTAGAGTCGTGGTGTTAACACCCTTTAGTCTGGGGAGAGGGAGGGAGTGAGGGTTTGGGTTGTGGTGTTACCACCCTTCAGCCTGGGGAGGGGGGGAAGTGAGGGTTAGGGGAACCTACTTGGTGTAGGGTTGGGGTAAAGGTTACCTACTTGGTGTAGGGTTGGGGTTAAGGTTACCTACTTGGTGTAGGGTTGGGGTTAAGGTTACCTACTTGGTGTAGGGTTGGGATAAAGGTTACCTACTTGGTGTAGATTTGTTGGTAAAGGTTACCTACTTGGTGTAGGGTTAAGGTTACCTACTTGGTGTAGGTTACTTGGGGGGTTAAGGTTACCTACTTGGTGTAGGGTTGGTTAAGTACTTACTTGGTGTTTAAGGTTACCTACTTGGTGTAGGGTTGGGGTTAAGGTTACCTACTTGGTGTAGGGTTGGGTTAAGGTCACCTACTTGGTGTAGGGTTGGGGTTAAGGTTACCTACTTGGTGTAGGATTGGGGTTAAGGTTACCTACTTGGTGTAGGGTTGGGGTTAAGGTTACTTACTTGGTGTAGGGTTAAGGTTACCTGTTGGGGTTGAGGTTACTTACTTGGTGTAGGGTTGGTTACCTACTTGGTCTAGGGTTACCTACTTGGTGTAGGATTAAGGTTACCTACTTGGTGTAGGGTTGAGGTTAAGGTTACCTACTTGGTGTAGGATTGGGGTTAAGGTTACTTACTTGGTGTAGGGTTGGTTACCTACTTGGTGTTAGGGTTACCTACTTGGTGTGGGTTGTAAGGGGTTTGGGGTTAAAGGTTACCTATGGTAGTAGGGTTGCCTACTTGGTTGTAGGGTCACTTGGGGATGTAGGATTGGGGGTTACCTTACCTACTTGGTGTAGGTTTGGGGTTAAGGTTACCTACTTGGTGTAGGATTGGGGTTAAGGTTACCTACTTGGTGTAGGATTGGGGTTAAGGTTACCTACTTGGTGTAGGGTTGGGGTTAAGGTTACCTACGTGTAGTAGGGTTGGGGTTAAGGTTACCTTCTTGGTGTAGGGTTGGGATTAAGGTTACCTACTTGGTGTAGGGTTGGGGTTAAGGTTACCTACTTGGTGTAGGGTTGGGGTTAAGGTTACCTACTTGGTGTAGAGTTAAGGTTACCTACTTGGTGTATGGTTGGGGTTAGGGTTACCTACTTGGTGTAGGGTTGGGGATAAGGTTACCTTCTTGGTGTAGGTTTGGGGTTAAGGTTACCTATGTGTAGTAGGGTTGGGGTTAAGTTAACCTTCTTGGTGTAGGATTGGGGTTAAGGTTACCTACTTGGTGTAGGATTGGGGTTAAGGTTACCTACGTGTAGTAGGGTTGGGGTTAAGGTTACCTTCTTGGTGTAGGGTTGGGGTTAAGGTTACCTACTTGGTGTAGGGTTGGGGTTAAGGTTACCTACTTGGTGTAGGGTTGGGGTTAAGGTTACCTTCTTGGTGTAGGGTTGGGATTATCTACTTGGTGTAGGGTTGGGGTTATCTACTTGGTGTAGGGTTAAGGTTACCTTCTTGGTGTAGGGTTGGGGTAAAGGTTACCTACTTGGTGTAGGATTGGGGTTAAGGTTACCTACTTGGTGTAGGTTTGGGGTTAAGGTTACCTACTTGGTGTAGGGTTGGGGTTAAGGTTACCTACTCGGTTAAAGGTTACCTACTTGGTAGGGTTGGGGTTACCTACTTGGTGTGGATTGGGGTATTACCTACTTGGTGTAGGATTGGGGGTAAGGTTACCTACTTGGTGTAGGATTGGGGTTAGGAGGGTTGGGGTAAAGGTTACCTACTTGGTGTAGGGTTGGGGTTAAGGGGCCCCTACTTGGTGTAGGGTTGGGGTTAGGGTTACCTACTTGGTCTAGATTTAGGGTCAGCAGTACATACTTGGCGTAGGCCTTCTCCAGCAGGGCACTCCAGAATTCATTTCTCTCGGCAGACTTGGTGAACACCAGCTGGCTGTTGAAGGTGGGGATGCGGTCGTCAATAACAACGTCAACCCAGTCGCCATAGCGCCAGAACTGGGGGAGAAAGAGTTGTCCCATGCAGTACACGGTTGAGGATTTGACAAGAGAAAATAATACTTTGCAATCAGGGTTGGGGTTGATTCCATTTAATTTCACACGATTCAGGAAGGAAACTGAAATTCCTATCCCACTTTTTAATGAAATTAAAATGAGTTTAAGGTGAATTTTGAATAAGTGTTTGTCTCGAACTGACTGAATTGAAATGCAACTGTGATAATAGTGTAACATACGTGATTACAGTGCAACATAGTGTAGTGTTGAGAGTTGTTTAGACCATAGGGACAAATCTCTAAAAGAGTCTTAGAGCCTCTAACCCTGGCATTAAATAGTAAACTCATTATAGTTCTGTGCTTTTGATTGGTGGGTTCTGACCTGGAAGTGGAAGATTCCTCCATATCCCTCAGAGAAGCTCTGTTCCTGAGGAACGACCCGGTAGAGAAGCTTCTCATTCAGAGTCAGACAGGCTATAGCAGCCAGCAGCCAGCAGTCACCTAGGAAACACACAGTTAGTTACCAACAGACACACACCTAGGAACACACAGTCAGACAGGCTATAGCAGCCAGCAGCCAGCAGTCACCTAGGAAACACACAGTTAGTTACCAACAGACACACACCTAGGAACACACAGTCAGACAGACACACACACACCTAGGAACATACAGTCAGACAGACACACACCTAGGAACACACAGTCAGTTACCACACACACACCTAGGAACACACAGTCAGACAGAAACACATAGGAACACACAGTCAGACAGACACAGTCACCTAGGAACACACAGTCAGACAGACAGACACACACCTAGGAACACACAGTCAGACAGAAACACACACACCTAGGAACACACAGTCAGACAGACACACACACCTAGGAACACACAGTCAGACAGACACACACACCTAGGAACACCCAGTCAGACAGACACACACACCTAGGAACACACAGTCAGACAGAAACACACACACCAAGGAACACACAGTCAGACAGACACACACACTAGGAACACACAGTCAGACAGAAACACACACACCTAGGAACACACAGTCAGACAGACACACACACTAGTAACACACAGTCAGACAGACACACACACCTAGGAACACACAGTCAGACAGAAACACACACACCAAGGAACACACAGTCAGACAGACACACCCACCGAGCAACACACAGTCAGACAGAAACACACACACCTAGGAACACACAGTCAGACAGACACACACACCTAGGAACACCCAGTCAGACAGACACACACACCGAGTAACACACAGTCAGACAAACACACACACCTAGGAAACACACAGTTAGACAGAAGACACACACACCTAGGAACACACAGTCAGACAGACACACACACCTAGGAACACCCAGTCAGACAAACACACACACCTAGGAACACACAGTCAGACAGACACACACACCTAGGAACACAAAGTCAGACAGACACACACACCGAGTAACACACAGTCAGACAGACACACACACCTAGTAACACACAGTCAGACAAACACACACACCTAGAAACACACAGTCAGACAGACACACACACCTAGGAACACCCAGTCAGACAAACACACACACCTAGGAACACACAGTCAGACAAACACACACACCTAGGAACACACAGTCAGACAGACACACACACCTAGTAACACACAGTCAGACAAACACACACACCTAGAAACACACAGTCAGACAAACACACACACCTAGGAACACACAGTCAGACAGACACACACACCTAGTAACACACAGTCAGACAAACACACACACCTAGAAACACACAGTCAGACAGACACACCTAGGAAGCACACAGTCACACACATACATTGAGTGTACAAAATATTAACACCTGCTCTTTCCATGACACAGACTGACCAGGTGAATCCAGGTGAAAGCTATGATCCCTTAGTGATGTCACGTGTCAGAAGGTGAATGGGCAAGACAAAATATTTAACTGCAACGCTGCTGGTTTTTCACGCTCAACAGTTTCCTGTGTGTATCGAGAATGGCCCACCAGCCAAAGGGCATCCAGCCAACTTGACACAACTGTGGGAGGCATTGGAGTCAACATGGTCCAGCATCCCTGTGGAACGCTTTCAACACCTTGTAGAGTCAACATGGTCCAGCATCCATGTGGAACGCTTTCAACACCTTGTAGAGTCAACATGGGCCAGCATCCCTGTGGAACGCTTTCAACACCTTGTAGAGTCAACATGGGCCAGTATCCCTGTGGAACGCTTTCAACACCTTGTAGAGTCAACATGGACCAGCATCCCTGTGGAACGCTTTCAACACCTTGTAGAGTCAACATGGGCCAGTATCCCTGTGGAACGCTTTCAACACCTTGTAGAGTCAACATGGACCAGCATCCCTGTGGAACACTTTCAACACCTTGTAGAGTCCATGTCCCGACGAATTCAGACTTTTCTGAGAGCAACTTAATATTAGGAAGGTGTTCCTAATGATTTGTACAATCACTGTAAACACACACACACACACACACACGCACACGCACACGCACACACACACATACACAAACCCAATGAACACACAGTCATTCAACAGGCTCAATGGGAGGTTGGTTTCATTCCCCATTGCCACTGGTAAAGGTCCACAACATGTAAAACCGTTGTTATCAAACCCCTGCCAGTGATTGGTTGGAGTTGATGGACAGGAGACCCACTGTTATGTTTTGTTCATTGTTCAACTATTGAGTGGTGACCATCTTTGTTGTCTCCATGTGGGACTTGAGAGGCAGAGGCTGTTCTGACACACCGGCTGCACAAATTGATGACGTCTGGTATTTCACGCAGCTGAGAGTCGAGTGGAGATGAATGGATTGGATTCAGTCAGTCGTTCTGATGAGCCCTTCCTAGCTAGCTAGTTTAGTCAGTCATCCTGATGAGCCCTTCACAGCTAGCTAGTTTAGTCAGTCATCCTGATGAGACCTTCCCAGCTAGCTAGTTTAGTCAGTCATCTGATGAGCCCTTCACAGCTAGCTAGTTCAGTCAGTAGTCCTGATGAGACCTTCCCAGCTAGCTGTTCAGTCAGTGTCCTGATGAGACCTTCCCAGCTAGCTAGATCAGTCAGTCGTCCTGATTATGGGCAACAGGCGAGTCCTCACCTCATTTGCCTCTCCCGACTTGATATGTAAAAATACTGATGCAATATTTCCTCCAATATCTTTGTGTTGTTGAGGAACAGTACCCAGTCTCTCACCTCAGTGTTGAGGAACTGTACCCAGTCTCTCACCTCAGTGTTGAGGAACAGTACCCAGTCTCTCACCTCAGTGTTGAGGAACAGAACACAGTCTCCCACCTCAGTGTTGAGGAACAGAACCCAGTCTCTCACCTCAGTGTTGAGGAACAGAACCCAGTCTCTCACCTCAGTGTTGAGGGACAGTACCCAGTCTCTCACCTCAGTGTTGAGGGACAGTACCCAGTCTCCCACCTCAGTGTTGAGGAACAGAACCCAGTCTCTCACCTCAGTGTTGAGGAACAGTACCCAGTCTGTCACCTCAGTGTTGAGGAACAGAACCCAGTCTCTCACCTCAGTGTTGAGGAACAGAACCCAGTCTCTCACCTCAGTGTTGAGGAACAGTACCCAGTCTCTCACCTCAGTGTTGAGGAACAGAACCCAGTCTCTCACCTCAGTGTTGAGGAACAGAACCCAGTCTCCCACCTCAGTGTTGAGGAACAGAACCCAGTCTCTCACCTCAGTGTTGAGGAACAGAACCCAGTCTCTCACCTCAGTGTTGAGGAACAGTACCCAGTCTCTCACCTCAGTGTTGAGGAACAGAACCCAGTCTCTCACCTCAGTGTTGAGGGACAGTACCCAGTCTCTCACCTCAGTGTTGAGGAACAGAACCCAGTCTCTCACCTCAGTGTTGAGGAACAGAACCCAGTCTCTCACCTCAGTGTTGAGGAACAGAACCCAGTCTCCCACCTCAGTGTTGAGGAACAGAACCCAGTCTCTCACCTCAGTGTTGAGGAACAGAACCCAGTCTCTCACCTCAGTGTTGAGGGACAGTACCCAGTCTCTCACCTCAGTGTTGAGGAACAGAACCCAGTCTCTCACCTCAGTGTTGAGGAACAGTACCCAGTCTCTCACCTCAGTGTTGAGGAACAGTACCCAGTCTCTCACCTCAGTGTTGAGGAACAGAACCCAGTGTCTCACCTCAGTGTTGAGGAACAGTACCCAGTCTCTCACCTCAGTGTTGAGGAACAGTACCCAGTCTCTCACCTCAGTGTTGAGGGACAGAACCCAGTCTCTCACCTCAGTGTTGAGGAACAGAACCCAGTCTCTCACCTCAGTGTTGAGGGACAGAACCCAGTCTCTCACCTCAGTGTTGAGGGACAGTACCCAGTCTCTCACCTCAGTGTTGAGGAACAGAACCCAGTCTCTCACCTCAGTGTTGAGGGACAGAACCCAGTCTCTCACCTCAGTGTTGAGGAACAGAACCCAGTCTCCCACCTCAGTGTTGAGGAACAGAACCCAGTCTCTCACCTCAGTGTTGAGGAACAGTACCCAGTCTCCCACCTCAGTGTTGAGGAACAGAACCCAGTCTCCCACCTCAGTGTTGAGGAACAGAACCCAGTCTCTCACCTCAGTGTTGAGGAACAGTACCCAGTCTCCCACCTCAGTGTTGAGGAACAGAACCCAGTCTCTCACCTCAGTGTTGAGGAACAGAACCCAGTCTCTCACCTCAGTGTTGAGGGACAGAACCCAGTCTCTCACCTCAGTGTTGAGGATCAGTACCCAGTCTCCCACCTCAGTGTTGAGGAACAGTACCCAGTCTCCCACCTCAGTGTTGAGGAACAGAACCCAGTCTCTCACCTCAGTGTTGAGGAACAGAACCCAGTCTCCCACCTCAGTGTTGAGGAACAGAACCCAGTCTCTCACCTCAGTGTTGAGGAACAGAACCCAGTCTCTCACCTCAGTGTTGAGGGACAGTACCCAGTCTCTCACCTCAGTGTTGAGGAACAGTAACCCAGTCTCTCACCTCAGTGTTGAGGAACAGAACCCAGTCTCCCACCTCAGTGTTGAGGAACAGAACCCAGTCTCTCACCTCAGTGTTGAGGAACAGAACCCAGTCTCTCACCTCAGTGTTGAGGGACAGAACCCAGTCTCTCACCTCAGTGTTGAGGAACAGTACCCAGTCTCCCACCTCAGTGTTGAGGAACAGTACCCAGTCTCCCACCTCAGTGTTGAGGAACAGAACCCAGTCTCCCACCTCAGTGTTGAGGAACAGAACCCAGTCTCCCACCTCAGTGTTGAGGAACAGAACCCAGTCTCTCACCTCAGTGTTGAGGAACAGAACCCAGTCTCTCACCTCAGTGTTGAGGGACAGTACCCAGTCTGTCACCTCAGTGTTGAGGAACAGAACCCAGTCTCTCACCTCAGTGTTGAGGAACAGAACCCAGTCTCTCACCTCAGTGTTGAGGAACAGAACCCAGTCTCTCACCTCAGTGTTGAGGACAGAACCCAGTCTGTCACCTCAGTGTTGAGGAACAGATCCCAGTCTCCCACCTCAGTGTTGAGGGACAGTACCCAGTCTCTCACCTCAGTGTTGAGGAACAGAACCCAGTCTCTCACCTCAGTGTTGAGGAACAGAACCCAGTCTCTCACCTCAGTGTTGAGGGACAGTACCCAGTCTCTCACCTCAATGTTGAGGAACAGAACCCAGTCTCCCACCTCAGCTATATGTTGAGGGACAGTACCCAGTCTCCCACCTCAGTGTTGAGGGACAGTACCCAGTCTCTCACCTCAATGTTGAGGAACAGAACCCAGTCTCCCACCTCAGTGTTGAGGGACAGTACCCAGTCTCTCACCTCAATGTTGAGGAACAGTATTCCCCCTCAGGGTTATCATGGTACCCAGTCTCCCACCTCAGTGTTGAGGGACAGTACCCAGTCTCCACCTCAGTGTTGAGGGACAGTACCCAGTCTCCCACCTCAGTGTTGAGGGACAGTACCCAGTCTCTCACCTCGGTGTTGAGGAACAGTACCCAGACTCTCACCTCAATGTTTTCTGTCTGTCGCTCCAAACCTGCATGTTGGCTATATGCCCAGTCAGTGAGTTAACCACTGAACAATGGCAGTTAATAGTGTTGTCCCAGCCTGTATGGACCTTTGTCCCTCATGGTGACTTTATACAGAGTCTCGACACTGGATGGACGGACAGCTCAACAATGAGAAGTGCTGCTAGCTGGAATCCCTTCCATAGAGCCAGTACAATATAGAGAGGCCACTGGTGGAGAGGTGGAGAGGCCCGCCGTGAGGCTCACAGGGGAGAACTGGGATGTTTTCTGCCCTGAAGAGACAGGTGACCTGAGAGGTATACTATAGAGGATGATCCATATATTAGCCATCTTTTTCTTTAGAAATATAAGCTTGAAATGGGCTCGGTCTAATTGATTAAACAACCCAAAAATACATATCTAAGCTCAGCCTTTTTAATGACTAACTCATTGCTCCTACTTTGTAGTATTCCCCTCAGGGTTATCATGGTACATAAAACACCTGATCTGCCCTTTTCCAACTCGTGAGTCAATGCATAACACCTGATCTCTCCTCTGTACAGGTCAATACATAACACCTGATCTCTCCTCAGTACCAGTCAATACATAACACCTGATCTCTCCTCTGTACAGGTCAATACATAACACCTGATCTCTCCTCAGTACCAGTCAATACATAACACCTGATCTCTCCTCTGTACAGTCAATACATAACACCTGATCTCTCCTCAGTACCAGTCAATACATAACACCTGATCTCCCCTCTGTACCAGTCAATACATAACACCTGATCTCCCCTCTGTACAGGTCAATACATAACACCTGATCTCCCCTCTGTACCAGTCAATACATAACACCTGATCTCTCCTCTGTACAGGTCAATACATAACACCTGATCTCTCCTCTGTACCAGTCAATACATAACACCTGATCTCTCCTCTGTACCAGTCAATACATAACACCTGATCTCTCCTCAGTACCAGTCAATACATAACACCTGATCTCCCCTCTGTACCAGTCAATATATATAATATATATATATAATAAGTGTGGTGGTGTGGTGTAGTGTGGTGTGGTGTAGTGTGGTGTGGTGTAGTGTGGTGTAGTGTGGCTTAGTGTGGTGTGGGGTGGTGTGGTGTAGTGTGGTGTAGTGTGGTGTGGTGTGGTGTGGTGTGGTGTGGTGTAGTGTGGTGTAGTGTGGTGTGCTGTGGTGTTGTATGATTTGGTGTAGTGTGGTGTGTAGTGTGGTGTGGTAGTGGTGTGGGGTGGTGTGGTGTAGTGTGGTGTGGTGTGGTGTAGTGTGGTGTAGTGTGGTGTGGTGTAGTGTGGTGTAGTGTGGTGTAGTGTGGCTTAGTGTAGTGTGGTGTGGGGTGGTGTGGTGTAGTGTACTGCGGTGTGGTGTGCTGTTGTATGGTGTGGTGTGGTGTAGTGTGGTGTAGTGTAGTGTAGTGTAGTGTGGTGTAGTGTGGTGTAGTGTTGTGTTGTGTTGTGTGTGTAGTGTAGTGTTGTGTAGTGTGGTGTGGTGTAGTGTGTAGTGTTGTGTAGTGTGGTGTGCTGTGGTGTAGTGTAGTGTGGTGTAGTGTTGTGTGGTGTGGTGTGGTGTGGTGTAGTGTAGTGTGATGTAGTGTAGTGTAGTGTAGTGTGGTGTGGTGTGGTGTGGTGTAGGTGTGGTGTAGTGTAGTGTAGTGTATTGTGTAGTGTAGTGTAGGTGTAGTGTAGTGTAGTGTAGTGTGGTGTAGTGTAGTGTATTGTAGTGTAGTGTAGTGTAGTGTAGTGTAGTGTAGTGTAGTGTGGTGTAGTGTAGTGTGTGTAGTGTAGTGTGGTGTAGTGTAGTGTGGTGTGGTGTGGTGTAGTGTAGTGTATTGTAGTGTACTGCGGTGTGGTGTGCTGTGGTGTTGTATGGTGTGGTGTAGTGTTGTGTGGTGTGGTGTGGGTGTGGTGTGTAGTGTATTGTATGGTGTGGTGTGGTGTGGTGTGGTGTAGTGTGGTGTAGTGTGGTGTGGTGTAGTTTGGTGTAGTGTGGTGTGCTGTGGTGTTGTATGATTTGGTGTAGTGTTGTGCAGTGTGGCTTAGTGTGGTGTGGGGTGGTGTGGTGTAGTGTGGTGTAGTGTGGTGTGGTGTGGCGTGGTGTGTGGCGTGGGGTGGTGTGGTGTAGTGATCTGCGGTGTGGTGTGCTGTTGTATGGTGTGGTGTAGTGTAGTGTATTGTGGTGTAGTGTAGTGTTGTGTGGTGTAGTGTTGTGTTGTGTGGTGTAGTGTAGTGTTGTGTGGTGTGGTGTAGTGTAGTGTGGTGTGGTGTGGTGTAGTGTAGTGTGGTGTGGTGTGGTGTGGTGTGGTGTGGTGTAGTGTAGTGTAGTGTGTGGTGTGGTGTGGTGTTGTGTGGTGTAGTGTGGTGTAATGTAGTGTAGTATGGTGTGGTGTGGTGTGGTGTGGTGTGGTGTAGTGTTGTGTGGTGTAGTGTGGTGTAGTGTAGTGTAGTGTATTGTAGTGTACTGTGGTGTGGTGTGCTGTGGTGTTGTATGGTGTGGTGTAGTGTTGTGTGGTGTAGTGTGGTGTCGTGTAGTGTAGGTGTGGTGTGGTGTGGTGTGGTGTGGTGTAGTGTGGTGTAGTGTGGTGTGGTGTAGTGTGGTGTAGTGTGGTGTAGTGTGGTGTAGTGTGGTGTGTGTGGTGTTGTAGTGTGGTGTGGTGTAGTGTGGTGTGGTGTAGTGTGGTGTGGTGTGTGTTGTGTGGTGTAGTGTAGTGTAGTGTAGTGTAGTGTGGTGTGGTGTGGTGTGGTGTGTAGTGTGGTGTGGTGTGGTGTGGTGTAGTGTAGTGTGGTGTGTAGTGTATGGTGTGGTGTGGTGTAGTGTAGTGTAGTGTGGTGTGGTGTGGTGTGTGTGTAGTGTGGTGTGGTGTGGTGTGGTGTAGTGTGGTGTAGTATGGTGTGGTGTTGTGTGGTGTAGTGTAGTGTTGTGTAGTGTGGTGTAGTGTAGTGTGGTGTGGTGTGGTGTAGTGTGGTGTGGTGTGGTGTGGTGTAGTGTAGTGTAGTTTGGTGTAGTGTGGTGTGGTGTGGTGTAGTGTGGTGTGGTGTAGTGTAGTGTGGTGTAGTGTGCTGAGGTGTGGTGCAGTGTGGTGTAGTGTAGTGTAGTGTGGTGTAGTGTTGTGTAGTGTAGTGTAATGTAGTGTAGTGTGGTGTGGTGTGGTGTGTAGTGTGGTGTGGTGTGGTGTGGTGTAGTGTAGTGTGGTGTGGTGTAGTGTGGTGTGGTGTAGTGTGCTGTGGTGTGGTACAGTGTAGGGTGGTGTGGTGTAGTGTGTGTGGTGTAGTGTAGGGTGGTGTAGTGTGGTGTAGTGTGGTGTAGTGTAGTGTAGTGTGGTGTGGTGTGGTGGAGTATTGTAGGGTGGTGTGGTGTGGTGTAGTGTGGTGTAGTGTGGTGTAGTGTGGTGTAGTGTGGTGTGGTGTGGTGTGGTGTAGTGTAGTGTGGTGTGGTGTAGTGTGGTGTGGTGTAGTGTGCTGTGGCGTGGTGTAGTGTAGGGTGGTGTGGTGTAGTGTGGTGTAGTGTAGTGTAGGGTGGTGTAGTTTGGTGTAGTGTAGTGTGGTGTGGTGTAGTGTAGTGTAGTGTAGTGTAGTGGTGTGGTGTGTTGTGTGGTGTGGTGTAGTGGTGTGTGGTGTAGTGTGTTGTGTGTGGTGTAGTGTAGGTGTGGTGTAGTGTGGTGTGTGTGTGGTGTGTAGTGTAGTGTGGTGTGGTGTAGTGTGGTGTGGTGTGGTGTGGTGTAGTGTGGTGTGGTGTGGTGTAGTGTGGTGTAGTGTGGTGTAGTGTGTGTGGTTAGTGTAGTGTGGTGTAGTGTGGTGTAGTGTAGTGTTGTGTAGTGTAGTGTGGTGGTAGTGTGGTGTGGTGTAGTGTGGTGTAGTGTGGTGTGGTGTAGTGTGTGTGGTGTAGTGTGGTGTAGTGTGGTGTGTTGTAGTGTGGTGTAGTGTGGTGTAGTGTGGTGTGGTGTAGTGTGGTGTGGTGTAGTGTGGTGTGGTGGTGTAGTGTGGTGTAGTGTAGTGTGTGTGTGGTGTAGTGTAGTGTGGTGTGGTGTAGTGTAGTGTGGTGTAGTGTGGTGTAGTGTTGTGTGTGTGGTGTAGTGTAGTGTTGTGTAGTGTGGTGTGGTGTGGTGTAGTGTAGTGTGTGTAGTGTGGTGTGCTGTGGTGTTGTGTGTGTGTGGTGTAGTGTGGTGTAGTGTGGTGTGGTGTGGTGTTGTGTGGTGTAGTGTGGTGTGGTGTAGTGTGGTGTAGTGTAGTGTGCTGTAGTGTAGTGTAGTGTGGTGTGGTGTGGTGTGGTGTGGTGTGGTGTGGTGTAGTGTAGTGTGGTGTAGTGTGGTGTGGTGTGGTGTGGTGTGGTGTAGTGTAGTGTAGTGTGGTGTAGTGTGGTGGTGTGCTGTGTGTAGTGTAGTGTGGTGTAGTGTAGTGTAGTGTAGTGTGGTGTAGTGTAGTGTAGTGTGTGGTGTAGTGTAGTGTAGTGTAGTGTAGTGTAGTGTAGTGTGGTGTAGTGTTGTGTGGTGTAGTGTGGTGTAGTGTGGTGTGGTGTGGTGGTGTGGTGTAGTGTAGTTTATTGTAGTGTACTGTGGTGTGGTGTGCTGTGGTGTTGTAGTGTGGTGTAGTATGGTGTGGTGTGGTGTAGTGTGGTGTGGTGTGGTGTAGTGTGGTGTAGTATGGTGTGGTGTAGTGTTGTGTGGTGTAGTGTGGTGTGGTGTGGTGTGGTGTAGTGTGGTGTGCTGTGGTGTTGTATGATTTGGTGTAGTGTTGTGCAGTGTGGTGTTAGTGTGGTGTGGGGTGGTGTGGTGTAGTGTGGTGTAGTGTGGTGTGGTGTGGCGTAGTGTGGCGTGGGGTGGTGTGGTGTAGTGTGGGTGTGTGTGTGCTGTTGTATGTGTGTGTGTAGTGTAGTGTGGTGTGGTGTAGTGTAGTGTTGTGTGGTGTAGTGTTGTGTTGTGTGGTGTAGTGTGTGGTGTGTGTGGTGTGGTGTAGTGTAGTGTGTGTGGTGTGGTGTAGTGTAGTGTGGTGTGGTGTGGTGTGTGTAGGTGTGGTGTGGTGTAGTGTAGTGTAGTGTAGTGTTGTGTGTGTGTGTGGTGGTGTGGTGTAGTGTGGTGTAGTGTAGTGTAATGTAGTGTAGTATGTGTGTGGTGTGGTGTGGTGTAGTGTAGTGTGTGTGGTGTAGTGTGGTGTGTGTAGTGTAGTGTGTAGTGTAGTGTGTGGTGTGGTGTGGTGTGGTGTATGGTGTAGTGTGGTGTGGTGTGGTGTAGTGTGGTGTGTGTAGGTGTAGTGTGGTGTGGTGTGGTGTGGTGTAGTGTGGTGTAGTGTGGTGTGGTGTAGTGTGGTGTGGTGTGGTGTAGTGTGGTGTAGTGTGGTGTAGTGTGGTGTAGTGTGTGGTGTGGTGTGGTGTAGTGTGGTGTAGTGTAGTGTGGTGTGGTGTGGTGTAGTGTGGTGTAGTGTGGTGTAGTGTGTGTGGTGTGGTGTGGTGTAGTGTGGTGTGGTGTGGTGTGGTGTAGTGTAGTGTAGTGTGTGTGGTGTAGTGTGGTGTGGTGTGGTGTAGTGTGGTGTGGTGTAGTGTAGTGTGTGTGTAGTGTGGTGTAGTGTGTGTGTGGTGTAGTGTGTGTAGTGTGGTGTAGTGTAGTGTAGTGTGTGTAGTGTAGTGTGGTGTGGTGTAGTGTGGTGTGGTGTGGTGTGGTGTAGTGTGGTGTGTGTGTGTGGTGTGTGGTGTGGTGTAGTGTGGTGTGGTGTAGTGTGGTGTGGTGTAGTGTGCTGTGGTGTGGTAGTGTAGTGTAGTGGGTGTGGTGTGGTGTAGTGTGGTGTGGTGTAGTGTAGGGTGTAGTGTGGTGTGGTGTGGTGTGGTGTAGTGTGGTGTAGTATGTGTGGTGTGGTGTGGTGTAGTGTAGTGTGTGTGGTGTAGTGTAGTGTGGTGTAGTGTGGTGTAGTGTGGTGTAGTGTGTGTGGTGTGGTGTGGTGTAGTGTAGTGTGGTGTGGTGTGGTGTAGTGTAGTGGTGGTGTGGTGTAGTGTAGTGTGGTGTGTATGGTGTGGTGTAGTGTGGTGTGGTGTGGTGTGGTGTAGTGTGTGTGGTGTGGTGTAGTGTGGTGTGGTGTGGTGTATTGTGGTGTGGTGTAGTGTGTGTGGTGTGTGTGGTGTAGTGTGGTGTAGTGTGGTGTAGTGTGGTGTAGTGTGGTGTAGTGTTGTGTAGTGTAGTGTAGTGTGTAGTGTAGTGTGGTGTGGTGTAGTGTGTGGTGTGTAGTGTGGTGTGGTGTGGTGTGGTGTGGTGTGGTGTAGTGTGGTGTGGTGTGGTGTAGTGTGGTGTGGTGTAGTGTGCTGTGGTGTGGTACAGTGTAGGGTGGTGTGGTGTAGTGTGGTGTGGTGTAGTGTAGGGTGTGTGTAGTGTGGTGTGTGTGGTGTAGTGTAGTGTAGTGTGGTGTGGTGTGTAGTGTATTGTAGTGTGGTGTGGTGTGGTGTAGTGTGGTGTAGTGTGGTGTAGTGTGGTGTAGTGTGGTGTGGTGTGGTGTGGTGTAGTGTAGTGTGGTGTGGTGTGTGTGGTGTGGTGTAGTGTGTACTGTGGTGTGGTGTAGTGTGGGTGGTGTGGTGTAGTGTGGTGTGGTGTAGTGTGGGTGGTGTAGTGTGGTGTGGTGTAGTGTAGGGTGGTGTAGTTTGGTGTAGTGTAGTGTGGTGTGGTGTAGTGTAGTGTAGTGTGATGTAGTGTAGTGTGGTGTGGTGTGGTGTAGTGTAGAGTGGTGTAGTGTGGTGTAGTGTGGTGTGGTGTAGTGTGGTGTAGTGTAGTGTGGTGTGGTGTGGTGTGGTGTATTGTAGGGTGGTGTGGTGTGGTGTAGTGTGGTGTAGTGTGGTGTAGTGTGGTTTAGTGTAGTGTGGTGTAGTGTGGTGTAGTGTAGGGTGGTGTAGTGTGGTATAGTGTGGTGTGGTGTAGTGTGGTGTAGTGTGGTGAGGTGTAGTGTGGGTGGTGTAGCGTGGTGTAGTGTGGTGTGTGTAGTGTGGTGTAGTGTGGTGTGTGTGGTGTGTGTAGTGTGGTGTGGTGTAGTGTGGGTGGTTTTTAGTGTGGTGTAGTGTAGTGTGGTGTGGTGTAGTGTAGTGTGGCGTGGTGTAGTGTAGGGTGGTGTAGTGTGGTGTAGTGTAGTGTTGTGTGGTGTAGTGTAGTGTTGTGTAGTGTGGTGTGTTGTGGTGTAGTGTAGTGTTGTGTAGTGTGGTGTGCTGTGGTGTTGTGTAGTGTGGTGTAGTGTTGTGTAGTGTGGTGTGGTGTGGTGTGTGTGGTGTAGTGTGGTGTAGTGTAGTGTGATGTAGTGTAGTGTAGTGTAGTGTAGTGTGGTGTGGTGTGGTGTGGTGTGGTGTGGTGTGGTGTAGTGTAGTGTAGTGTGTAGTGTGGTGTGGTGTGGTGTGGTGTGGTGTAGTGTAGTGTAGTGTAGTGTAGTGTGGTGTGGTGTAGTGTAGTGTAGTGTATTGTGTGTAGTGTAGTGTGGTGTAGTGTAGTGTAGTGTGGTGTGGTGTAGTGTAGTGTAGTGTAGTGTAGTGTAGTGTAGTGTGGTGTAGTGTTGTGTGGTGTAGTGTGGTGTAGTGTAGTGTGGTGTGGTGTGGTGTAGTGTAGTTTATTGTAGTGTACTGTGGTGTGGTGTGCTGTGGTGTTGTATGGTGTGGTGTAGTGTTGTGTGGTGTAGTGTGGTGTGTGTGTGGTGTGGTGTAGTGTGGTGTAGGTGTATGTGTGTGGTGTGTGTAGTGTGGTGTAGTGTAGTGTGTGTGGTGTAGTGTGGTGTAGTGTGGTGTGCTGTGGTGTTGTATGATTTGGTGTAGTGTTGTGCAGTGTGGTGTTAGTGTGGTGTGGGGTGGGTGTGGTGTAGTGTGTGTAGTGTGGTGTGGTGTGGCGTAGTGTGGTGTGGGGTGGTGTGGTGTGTGGTGTAGTGTAGTGTGGTGTGGTGTGCTGTTGTGGTGGTGTGGTGTAGTGTGGTGTGTGTGTAGTGTGGTGTAGTGTTGTAGTGTGTGTAGTGTTGTGTGTGTGTGGTGTAGTGTAGTGTGTGGTGGTGTGGTGTAGTGTAGTGTGGTGTGGTGTGGTGTAGTGTAGTGTGGTGTGGTGTTGTGTGGTGTGGTAGAGTGGTGTGTTGTAGTGTATTGTATTGTAGTGTTGTGTAGTGTGTGGTGTGGTGTGGTGTTGTGTGGTGTAGTGTGGTGTAATGTAGTGTAGTGTGGTGTGGTGTGGTGTGGTGTAGTGTTGTGTGGTGTAGTGTGGTGTAGTGTAGTGTGGTGTATTGTAGTGTACTGCGGTGTGGTGTGCTGTGGTGTTGTATGGTGTGGTGTAGTGTTGTGTGGTGTAGTGTGGTGTCGTGTAGATTAGTGTGGTGTGGTGTGGTGTGGTGTAGTGTGGTGTAGTGTGGTGTGGTGTAGTGTGGTGTAGTGTGGTGTAGTGTGGTGTGTGTGGTGTAGTGTGGTGTAGTGCAGTGTGGTGTAGTGTGGTGTAGTGTGGTGTGGTGTAGTGTGGTGTGGTGTGGTGTAGTGTAGTGTGGTGTAGTGTGGTGTAGTGTAGTGTGGTGTGGTGTGGTGTAGTGTGGTGTGGTGTGGTGTGGTGTAGTGTAGTGTAGTGTGAGTTTGGTGTAGTGTGGTGTGGTGTGGTGTAGTGTGGTGTGGTGTAGTGTAGTGTGGTGTAGTGTGTGAGGTGTGGTGTAGTGTGGTGTGTAGTGTAGTGTAGTGTGGTGTAGTGTTGTGTAGTGTAGTGTAGTGTAGTGTGGTGGTGTGGTGTGTGTGTGGTGTGGTGTGGTGTGGTGTGGTGTGGTGTGGTGTGGTGTGTGTGTGTGGTGTAGTGTAGTGTGGTGTGGTGTAGTGTGGTGTGGTGTAGTGTGCTGTGGTGTGGTGTGTGTAGGGTGGTGTGGTGTAGTGTGGTGTGGTGTAGTGTAGGGTGGTGTAGTGTGGTGTAGTGTGGTGTAGTGTAGTGTAGTGTGGTGTGGTGTGGTGTATTGTAGGGTGGTGTGGTGTGGTGTAGTGTGGTGTAGTGTGGTGTAGTGTGGTGTAGTGTGGTGTGGTGTAGTGTGGTGTAGTGTAGTGTGGTGTGGTGTGGTGTAGTGTAGGGTGGTGTGGTGTAGTGTGGTGTGTGTGTAGTGTAGGGTGGTGTAGTGTGGTGTAGTGTAGTGTAGGGTGGTGTAGTGTGGTGTAGTGTAGTGTGGTGTGGTGTGGTGTAGTGTAGTGTGATGTAGTGTAGTGTGGTGTGGTGTGGTGTAGTGTGGTGTGGTGTAGTGTGGTGTAGTGTGGTGTGGTGTAGTGTGGTGTAGTGTAGTGTGGTGTGGTGTGGTGTGGTGTATTGTAGTGTGGTGTGGTGTGGTGTGTGTGTGGTGTAGTGTGGTTTAGTGTAGTGTGTGTGTAGTGTGGTGTAGTGTAGGGTGGTGTAGTGTGGTGTAGTGTGGTGTGGTGTAGTGTGGTGTAGTGTGGTGTAGGTGTGGTGTAGGGTGTGTGTAGTGTGGTGTGGTGTAGTGTGGTGTAGTGTGGTGTAGGGTGTAGTGTAGTGGTGTAGTGTGGTGTAGTGTGGTGTGGTGTAGTTTGGTGTGGTGTAGTGTAGGGTGGTTTAGTGTGGTGTAGTGTAGTGTGGTGTGGTGTAGTGTAGTGTGGCGTGGTGTAGTGTAGGGTGGTGTAGTGTGGTGTATTGTGGTGTGGTGTAGTGTAGGTTGGTGTAGTGTGGTGTAGTGTAGTGTGGTGTGGTGTAGTGTGGTGTAGTGTGGTGTGGTTTAGTTTGGTGTGGTGTAGTGTAGGGTGGTGTAGTGTGGTGTAGTGTAGGGTGGTGTAGTGTGGTGTAGTGTAGTGTAGTGTGGTGTAGTGTGCTGTGGTGTAGTGTAGTGTGGCGTGGTGTAGTGTAGGGTGGTGTAGTGTGGTGTAGTGTGGTGTGGTGTAGTGTAGGGTGGTGTAGTGTGGTGTAGTGTAGTGTGGTGTGGTGTGGTGTGGTGTAGTGTGGCTTAGTGTAGTGTGGTGTGGTGTAGTGTAGTGTAGTGTAGTGTAGTGTAGTGTGGTGTGGTGTGGTTTGGTGTGGTGTAGTGTAGTGTAGTGTATTGTAGTGTAGTGTAGTGTGGTGTGGTGTGGTGTGGTGTAGTGTAGTGTAGTGTAGTGTGGTGTGGTGTAGTGTGGTGTGGTGTGGTGTAGTGTAGTGTGGTGTAGTATGGTGTAGTGTGGTGTGGTGTAGTGTGGTGTAGTGTATTGTGGTGTAGTGTAGTGTGGTGTAGTGTAGTGTAGTGTAGTATGGTGTGGTGTAGTGTAGTATTGTGTAGTATGGTGTAGTGTAGTATGGTGTAGTATGGTGTAGTGTGGTGTGGTGTAGTGTGGTGTAGTGTAGTGTGGTGTGGTTTGGTGTAGTGTGGTGTGGTGTAGTGTAGTGTGGTGTGGTGTAGTGTGGTGTAGTGTAGTGTGGTGTGGTGTAGTGTAGGTGTGGTGTGTGTGGTGTGGTGTGTGTAGTGTAGTGTGGTGTAGTGTAGTGTGGTGTGGTGTAGTGTGGTGTTGTGTGGTGTGGTGTGGTGTGGTGTAGTGTGGTGTGGTGTGGTGTAGTGTGGTGTGGTGTAGTGTGGTGTAGTGTAGTGTGGTGTGGTGTGGTGTAGTGTGGTGTGGTGTAGTGTGGTGTAGTGTGGTGTAGTGTAGTGTGGTGTGGTGTAGTGTGGTTTGGTGTGGTGTAGTGTGGTGTGGTGTAGTGTAGTGTGGTGTAGTGTAGTGTGGTGTAGTGTGGTGTGGGGTAACATTTATATTTACCAAGATCTCCCTGGCAAATGTCTGTCCTGCTGGCTCCGCCCACAATGAACTGAGGGTTCTCACAGATCTCCTGGTGACACACAGAAACACACAGACACTTGGATCAGCTATCTGGGGGGACCTAAGAGGGATATGACTTTGAAATAAACTACCTCACTGCTACAAGGGAAATATTCAAATCCATACAGTTACATATTATTACATTATTATTGGATGATATTATATTGATATTTGACTACAAGTATCGATTTGGAAATAAATAAGTAATTAATAATAATAATAATATATATCACAGGACGTTTGTGGCACCTTAATTTTGGGAGGACGGGCCCGTGGTTAACGGCTGGTGGAATTGTATCAAATACATCAAACATATGGTTTCCATGGTTTCCATGGTTTTCATGGTTTCCATGTGTTTGATGCCATTCCATTTGGTTTTATGTTCCAGACTCTGTTATGAGCTGTCCTTCCCTCCGCAGACTTAATACCTTTTAGAATGAGGCTGTAACGTAACAAAATGTGGGAAAAGGGGTCTGAATACTTTCTGAAGGCACTGTATAAATATATATATACACATTTTGAGTGTACAAAACATTAGGAACACCTTCCTAATATTGAGTTGCTCCCCCTTTTGCCCTCAGATCAGCCTCAATTCATCAGGGTCATGAACTCTACAAGGTGTTGAAAGCGTTCCACAGGGATGCTGGTCCATGTGAACTCTACAAGGTGTTGAAAGCGTTCCACAGGGATGCTGGTCCATGTGGACTCTACAAGGTGTTGAAAGCGTTCCACAGGGATGCTGGTCCATGTGGACTCTACAAGGTGTTGAAAGCGTTCCACAGGGATGCTGGTCCATGTGGACTCTACAAGGTGTTGAAAGCGTTCCCCAGGGATGCTGGTCCATGTGGACTCTACAAGGTGTTGAAAGCGTTCCCCAGGGATGCTGGCCCATGTGGACTCTACAAGGTGTTGAAAGCGTTCCACAGGGATGCTGGTCCATGTGGACTCTACAAGGTGTTGAAAGCGTTCCCCAGGGATGCTGGTCCATGTGGACTCTACAAGGTGTTGAAAGTTCCACAGGGATGCTGGTCCATGTGGACTCTACAAGGTGTTGAAAGCGTTCCACAGGGATGCTGGTCCATGTGGACTCTACAAGGTGTTGAAAGCGTTCCCCAGGGATGCTGGTCCATGTGGACTCTACAAGGTGTTGAAAGCGTTCCACAGGGATGCTGGTCCATGTGGACTCTACAAGGTGTTGAAAGCGTTCCCCAGGGATGCTGGCCCATGTGGACTCTACAAGGTGTTGAAAGCGTTCCACAGGGATGCTGGTCCATGTGGACTCTACAAGGTGTTGAAAGCGTTCCCCAGGGATGCTGGTCCATGTGGACTCTACAAGGTGTTGAAAGCGTGGTCCACAGGGATGCTGGTCCATGTGGACTCTACAAGGTGTTGAAAGCGTTCCACAGGGATGCTGGTCCATGTGGACTCTACAAGGTGTTGAAAGCGTTCCCCAGGGATGCTGGTCCATGTGGACTCTACAAGGTGTTGAAAGCGTTCCACAGGGATGCTGGTCCATGTGGACTCTACAAGGTGTTAAGCGTTCCACAGGGATGCTGGTCCATGTTGACTCTACAAGGTGTTGAAAGCGTTCCACAGGGATGCTGGCCCATGTTGACTCTACAAGGTGTTGAAAGCGTTCCACAGGGATGCTGGTCCATGTGGACTCTACAAGGTGTTGAAAGCGTTCCACAGGGATGCTGGTCCATGTGGACTCTACAAGGTGTTGAAAGCGTTCCACAGGGATGCTGGTCCATGTGGACTCTACAAGGTGTTGAAATGCGTTCCACAGGGATGCTGGTCCATGTTGACTCTACAAGGTGTTGAAAGCGTTCCACAGGGATGCTGGACCATGTGGACTCTACAAGGTGTTGAAAGCGTTCCACAGGGATGCTGGACCATGTGGACTCCTCAAGGTGTTGAAAGCGTTCCACATGGATGCTGGTCCATGTGGACTCTACAAGGTGTTAAGCGTTCCACAGGGATGCTGGCCCATGTGGACTCTACAAGGTGTTGAAAGCGTTCCACAGGGATGCTGGTCCATGTTGACTCTACAAGGTGTTGAAAGCGTTCCACAGGGATGCTGGCCCATGTTGACTCCAATGCTTCCCACAGTTGTGTCAAATTGGCTGGATGTCATTTGCATTGTGGACCATTCTTGATACACAGGAAAGTGTTGACCATGAGCAAACTCAGCAGCGTTGCAGTTCTTGACACAACCAGCGTGCCTGGCACCTACTACCATACCCCGTTCAAAGACACTTAAATATTTTGTCTTGCCCATTCACCCTCTGAATGACACACATACACAATCCATGTCTCAATTGTCTCAAGGTTTAAAAATCCTTCTTTAACCCGTCTCCTCCCCTTCATCTACACTGACTGAAGTGGATTTAACAAGTAACATCAATAAGGGATCATATCTTTCACCTGGATTCACCTGGTCAGTCTGTATCATGGAAAGAGCAGGTGTTCTTAATGTTTTGTTCGGTCAGTGTATGTGATTATGACTATTATTATTATCATTATTTTGCTACTGTGGGTAGCGTTAGCATGTTAGCATGTTAGCTAGTTGGCTGTACCTGCGCCAAAACGCCGCTATTTTTAATTCTATAGCTTCTGTTTAAATAGTGAGTCGACATGTTTACAGCTGATCAGAACTCATTTTCTCCTGACTCTCTCCTCGTCTCTCTGCAGCAGACATAGAGTGAGCAATTTATTTGGAACATTAAATCGCAAATAAAAAAAATGGCAGTATATATACAGTAGAATCGTGAGAGTCACATTACATATTGTATCGACACTTTAGCATGGTGGTAATATCGTATGGTGAGGTCCCTTGCATCTCTCTACAAACAAATAGATCAACTATACTTCACTAATTCATAGCTTCACATCAACCTTGCCACGGATTGATATAATCAGCCCCCCCCACCCCCCACCATTTCTGACAGTCCCATGTTTCAAACAGCCATAACAACCATGATTCCATCCCATAATGAATGGTGACAAGTACCTCACAGAGGTCCTTAGATTTCTCTGTTCAGAACATGTAGTTCCAGATAAGATTTCGCAACATGTTTTGTCATCATGAATCCCTTTTCAAAGCATCTTGTTGTTGACTCGGTAATTGTAGGACACCATCCCACATGTGTTTCCATTCCTCCCCCCTCTTAATTGAATCATCTTCCTCTCCTGTATGTCCCCCCCCCACCTCCCCTCCTCTCCTACCTTGGGTCTCTTCCAGACGATGTTCTTGACCTTGTTGGACTTGTGTCCCAGCTCCTTGTAGCCCAGAGACTCCACGGAGGCTGGGAAGGTGTCATCCTCAAACAGGCTCTTCTTGGCGAGGCACTCTTGTCTGAGTGCGGTAAAGTCCTGTCCGCTGAAGCGCAGGGGCTTGCTGAGGGATCCTTCTCCATCTCTTCTCTCTCTCTCCCGGATCAGCCGGTCACAGAAGAAGCCGGACGGTGTATAGGGCATTCTGGATTATTATTTTTTAAACTGCTGGCTTTTGCCACTTCCACTAAAGTCTTACAAGCCTAAAAAACCTTGGCATAAATCCAACAGGGTTGTCTCTGATTGGCTGTGTCGTTGTATGACGTCCCCCTCCCTCTAGGTCATAGACTCTAAAGGCATGGTGAAAAAGACTCAACATGCATTCACGTTCCTTTACATTAGCACGCACACACACACGCACACACACACACACACACGCGCACGCACGCACGCACGCGCACGCACGCACGCACGCACACACACACACACACACACACACACACACACACACACACACACACACACACACACAAGGTTGTCTCTTTGTTGCACTCCCATTGGTTCCCTGAACAATGCCCAAATGTTCTGTGGCAGTGGTCGTTCTCGTGCCCTTCTATTATTGTGTGGCCACACAAAAGGGGTGGTGTGTCGGGCCTCTCCACGGCCCATGTAAAGAGTGGTCAGTAGATGTCCTGCCTCAGCAGAAGGCATTCAGTCCGTTTATTCCATTCTCTCCATGGAGCTCAGTATCCAGCGGTCTCAGCACATCTCCACTACAGCAGCAGGCCCCCCTCTCTCTCTCTCTCTCTCTCTCTGAGGTAAACTAACGCTGTGAGAGCAACTTCGCCTCAGTGTTTGATCAGGTACGTTTTAAACAAGGGGACGATATCCTCTAATGATAAAGTTCACAGTCAAAACAGAACACAACAGTTGTTCTGTCCTGTCTCATCGTCAGCCACGCTGGATGTCCAGTCTGTCTATGATGGCATTAATTCCGGCTTCTTCTGACGTTGCTATGACGTCAGCCATTTAATAACAAGGTATCACCCCCCCCCTCCCCTCCTGAACCAGGGTTAAGAGGCACAATGACAAAAACACATGATGTGAAGCCCATTTCATGTTCCCACAATGACCCCTGACCCTTGACCTCTAAGGGGAAAAGTCAGCACTCTTAAAGTGTTGTTGTAACCTTTAGTTGTCATGTTAAACCACAATGCGTTTTCTGCCATCCTTTCACCTCAGTTTCATTACTCTTACATTCACTATTGTCACCGTAGTGTAGAATAGTTCACGGCAACACAATAATGCCAGACAATGCAGGACAGTGTTTTGTTTTGACCTCTAACCACCTTGATCCTGGTGACAGAGGTCGGGTCTTTCAGTTGTTGATCTCAATCATCTCGTGTGGCGTCAACCCAGTATTGATCCCAACCAACAGACATTACATCACATTCCGGATAACAGCTGTACAACTAAAACACACTGACAACTCATTCTGAAGCCTTCATTTAATTTAGGATAAAAAAACATTTGTAGAACTTGACTAAAATAAATGTATGTTTTTAAGAATGAAGGACAACAGGACTCATTATCTTTGGCATGTCACGCCCTAACCTTAGAGAGATGTTTTATTTCTCTATTTGGTTAGGTCAGGGTGTGATGTGGGGTGGGCATTCTATGTTTTGTTTTCTATGTTTCTTTATTTCTATGTTTTGGCCGGGTCTGGTTCTCAATCAGGGGCAGCTGTCTGTCGTTGTCTCTGATTGGGAATCATACTTAAGTAGCCCTTTTTCCCTCCTTCAGTGTGGGTAGTTAACTTTGTTAGTGGAACTATAGCACTGTAAGCGTCATGGTTGTTGCTTGTTTTGTTGGTGTTATTCCAAAAATAAAATGTTGGTTCACCACGCTGCACCTTGGTCTGCTTCTTTCTGCTTCTTTCTACGGCTGTGACATGGCAACTGTATCTGATATAATATAATGCCCTGTATTTTCACGTTGAATATTACGTTGTCCTAGAATTCATCTGTCCACATATGATTTCATATTTCAAACTGAACATACTGCTATCTCAAAGTTTAAAACAACAGTGGACAGTTATCAGCTTGCATAGCAAAAACATCTGCCATGTTGAAGTTCCTTCAATGACCGGAACGAACAATGCAAAGTGCCATTGAGGTAGATTATAACCAACGACAACCTAGATGAGTATGACCCCTGACCCTAACATAGGGTTGCACATTTTTTGAAAACTTCCCCTGTTGTTGAGAAATCCTGTTTGTAAGATTCCTGGAATTATGAGGGAACTAGAAATCTGGGGATCCTCCAAACAGGACTTATGGAAAACCAGGGGTATTTTGGGAAAGACACCAGAATGTTGCACCCCTACGTAGGGGTCAGAGGTCATGCTCCTCGAGGCTGTTGTTGCAGTAGAGGGAATAAAGGAATAATATAATATAGCATACCTGTATACCAGCTATGACTGGCTTTTATCCAAAGCCGATTCCAGTAGGAGTGAATACATCTGTAGTATGTGTCTGTTGTGATTCCTAGAGGGGGAACTCAACAGTAATTGAATGTGCCAGTCTTTCCGCACTGCAACGTCCACCGTGGGCAGAGCATCGTCAAACAGGAACGTGACGTTGACGTCCTCAGACCCAAGACAAGGAGAGAGGTTGATGTGTTGAAGGAAACTATTTGTAAACGATGTTTAAGTGAAGCTCGCAGTGTCAACCACCATGACACCATCTCCCTCACCGCTAGCTGACAGACAACCTCCATCTCCTTCACCGCTAGCTGACAGACAACCACCATCTCCTTCACCGCTAGCTGACAGACAACCACCATCTCCCTCACCGCTAGCTGACAGACAACCTCCATCTCCCTCACCGCTGGCTGACAGACAACCACCATCTCCTTCACTGCTAGCTGACAGACAACCATCTCATCTCTGACAGACAACCTTCTCCCTCACCGCTAGCTGACAGACAACCACCATCAACCTCACCGCTAGCTGACAAACAACCACCATCTCCTTCACTGCTAGCTGACAGACAACCACCATCTCCCTCACCGCTAGCTGACAGACAACCCCATCTCCTTCACCGCTAGCTGACAGACAACCACCATCTCCTTAACCGCTAGCTGACAGACAACCTCCATCTCCTTCACCGCTAGCTGACAGACAACCACCATCTCCCTCACCGCTAGCTGACAGACAACCACCATCTCCTTCACTGCTAGCTGACAGACAACCACCATCTCCCTCAACGCTAGCTGACAGACAACCTTCATCTCCCTCACCGCTAGCTGACAGACAACCACCATCAAGCTCACCGCTAGCTGACAAACAACCACCATCTCCTTCACTGCTAGCTGACAGACAACCTCCATCTCCCTCACCGCTAGCTGACAGACAACCCCCATCTCCCTCACCGCTAGCTGACAGACAACCACCATCTCCTTAACCGCTAGCTGACAGACAACCTCCATCTCCTTCACCGCTAGCTGACAGACAGCCACCATCTCCTTCACCGCTAGCTGACAGACAACCACCATCTCCTTCACTGCTAGCTGACAGACAACCCCCATCTCCCTCACCTCTAGCTGACAGACAACCACCATCTCCTTCACCGCTAGCTGACAGACAACCACCATCTCCTCAACGCTAGCTGACAGACAACCTTCATCTCCCTCACCGCTAGCTGACAGACAACCACCATCAACCTCACCGCTAGCTGACAAACAACCACCATCTCCTTCACTGCTAGCTGACAGACAACCTCCATCTCCTCACCGCTAGCTGACAGACAACCCCCATCTCCCTCACCGCTAGCTGACAGACAACCACCATCTCCTTAACCGCTAGCTGACAGACAACCTCCATCTCCTTCACCGCTAGCTGACAGACAGCCACCATCTCCTTCACCGCTAGCTGACAGACAACCACCATCTCCTTCACTGCTAGCTGACAGACAACCCCCATCTCCTCACCTCTAGCTGACAGACAACCACCATCTCCTTCACCGCTAGCTGACAGACAACCTCCATCTCCCTCACCGTTAGCTGACAGACAGCCACCATCTCCTTCACAGCTAGCTGACAGACAACCACCATCTCCTTCACTGCTAGCTGACAGACAACCCCCATCTCCCTCACCGCTAGCTGACAGACAACCCCCATCTCCCTCACCGCTAGCTGACAGACAACCACCATCTCCTTAACCGCTAGCTGACAGACAACCTCCATCTCCTTCACCGCTAGCTGACAGACAACCACCATCTCCCTCACCGCTAGCTGACAGACAACCACCATCTCCCTCACCGCTAGCTGACAGACAACCACCATCTCCCTCACCGCTAGCTGACAGACAACCACCATCTCCTTCACCGCTAGCTGACAGACAACCACCATCAACCTCACCGCTAGCTGACAAACAACCACCATCTCCTTCACTGCTAGCTGACAGACAACCTCCATCTCCCCTCACCGCTAGCTGACAGACAACCCCCATCTCCCTCACCGCTAGCTGACAGACAACCACCATCTCCTTCACCGCTAGCTGACAGACAGCCACCATCTCCTTCACTGCTAGCTGACAGACAACCACAATCTCCTTCACTGCTAGCTGACAGACAACCCCCATCTCCCTCACCTCTAGCTGACAGACAACCACCATCTCCTTCACTGCTAGCTGACAGACAACCACCATCTCCCTCACCGCTAGCTGACAGACAACCTTCATCTCCCTCACCGCTAGCTGACAGACAACCACCATCAACCTCACCGCTAGCTGACAAACAACCACCATCTCCTTCACTGCTAGCTGACAGACAACCTCCATCTCCCTCACCGCTAGCTGACAGACAACCCCCATCTCCCTCACCGCTAGCTGACAGACAACCACCATCTCCTTAACCGCTAGCTGACAGACAACCTCCATCTCCTTCACCGCTAGCTGACAGACAGCTACCATCTCCTTCACCGCTAGCTGACAGACAACCACCATCTCCCTCACCGCTAGCTGACAGACAACCACCATCTCCCTCACCGCTGACTGACAGACAACCACCATCTCCCTCACCACTAGCTGACAGACAACCACCATCTCCCTCACCGCTAGCTGACAGACAACCACCATCTTCTTCACTGCTAGCTGACAGACAACCACCATCTCCCTCACTGCTAGCTGACAGACAACCTCCATCTCCCTCACCGCTAGCTGACAGACAACCCCCATCTCCCTCACCGCTAGCTGACAGACAACCACCATCTCCTTAACCGCTAGCTGACAGACAACCTCCATCTCCTTCACCGCTAGCTGACAGACAGCCACCATCTCCTTCACCGCTGCTGACAGACAACCACCATCTCCTTCACTGCTAGCTGACAGACAACCCCCATCTCCCTCACCGCTAGCTGACAGACAACCACCATCTCCTTCACCACTAGCTGACAGACAACCACCATCAACCTCACCGCTAGCTGACAAACAACCACCATCTCCTTCACTGCTAGCTGACAGACAACCTCCATCTCCCTCACCGCTAGCTGACAGACAACCCCCATCTCCCTCACCGCTAGCTGACAGACAACCACCATCTCCTTAACCGCTAGCTGACAGACAACCTCCATCTCCTTCACCGCAAGCTGACAGACAGCCACCATCTTCTTCACCGCTAGCTGACAGACAACCACCATCTCCCTCACCGCTAGCTGACAGACAACCACCATCTCCCTCACCGCTGGCTGACAGACAACCACCATCTCCCTCACCGCTAGCTGACAGACAACCACCATCTCCCTCACCGCTAGCTGACAGACAACCACCATCTCCTTCACTGCTAGCTGACAGACAACCACCATCTCCTCACCGCTAGCTGACAGACAACCTTCATCTCCCTCACCGCTAGCTGACAGACAACCACCATCAACCTCACCGCTAGCTGACAGACAACCACCATCTCCTTCACTGCTAGCTGACAGACAACCTCCATTTCCCTCACCGCTAGCTGACAGACAACCTTCATCTCCCTCACCGCTAGCTAACAGACAACCACCATCAACCTCACCGCTAGCTGACAGACAACCACCATCTCCTTCACTGCTAGCTGACAGACAACCTCCATCTCCCTCACCGCTAGCTGACAGACAACCCCCATCTCCCTCACCGCTAGCTGACAGACAACCACCATCTCCTTAACCGCTAGCTGACAGACAACCTCCATCTCCTTCACCGCTAGCTGACAGACAGCCACCATCTCCTTCACCGCTAGCTGACAGACAACCACCATCTCCTTCACTGCTAGCTGACAGACAACCCCCATCTCCCTCACCGCTAGCTGACAGACAACCACCATCTCCTTCACTGCTAGCTGACAAACAACCTCCATCTCCCTCACAGCTAGCTGACAGACAGCCACCATCTCCTTCACCGCTAGCTGACAGACAACCACCATCTCCTTCACTGCTAGCTGACAGACAACCCCCATCTCCCTCACCGCTAGCTGACAGACAACCACCATCTCCTTCACCGCTAGCTGACAGACAACCACCATCTCCTTCACCGCTAGCTGACAGACAACCACCATCTCCTTCACTGCTAGCTGACAGACAACCACCATCTCCTTCACTGCTAGCTGACAGACAACCACCATCTCCTTCACTGCTAGCTGACAGACAACCACAATCTCCTTCACTGCAAGCTGACAGACAACCACCATCTCCCTCACTGCTAGCTGACAGACAACCACCATCTCCCTCACCGTTAGCTGACAGACAACCACCATCTCCTTCACTGCTAGCTGACAGACAACCACCATCTCCCTCACCGTTAGCTGACAGACAACCACCATCTCCCTCACCGCTAGCTGACAGACAGCCACCATCTCCTTCACCGCTAGCTGACAGACAACCACCATCTCCCTCACCGCTAGCTGACAGACAACCACCATCTCCCTCACCGTTAGCTGACAGACAACCACCATCTCCTTCACTGCTAGCTGACAGACAACCACCATCTCCCCTCACCGTTAGCTGACAGACAACCACCATCTCCTTCACCGCTAGCTGACAGACAACCTCCATCTCCCTCACCGTTAGCTGACAGACAACCACCATCTCCCTCACCGCTAGCTGACAGACAACCACCATCTCCTTCACTGCTAGCTGACAGACAACCCCCATCTCCCTCACCGCTAGCTGACAGACAACCACCATCTCCTTCACCGCTAGCTGACAGACAACCTCCTTCTCCCTCACCGCTAGCTGACAGACAGCCACCATCTCCTTCACCGCTAGCTGACAGACAACCACCATCTCCTTCACTGCTAGCTGACAGACAACCCCCATCTCCCTCACCGCTAGCTGACAGACAACCACCATCTCCTTCACCGCTAGCTGACAGACAACCACCATCTCCTTCACTGCTAGCTGACAGACAACCTCCATCTCCCTCACCGCTAGCTGACAGACAACCACCATCTCCTTCACCGCTAGCTGACAGACAACCACCATCTCCTTCACTGCTAGCTGACAGACAACCACCATCTCCTTCACTGCTAGTTGACAGACAACCACCATCTCCTTCACTGCTAGCTGACAGACAACCACCATCTCCTTCACTGCAAGCTGACAGACAACCACCATCTCCCCTCACTGCTAGCTGACAGACAGCCACCATCTCCCTCACCGTTAGCTGACAGACAACCACCATCTCCTTCACCGCTAGCTGACAGACAACCACCATCTCCTTCACTGCTAGCTGACAGACAATCACCATCTCCCTCACCGCTAGCTGACAGACAATCACCATCTCCCTCACCGCTAGCTGACAAACAACGGTGTACTGTCAGTACTGTCAGCCCACTCATCACTATACTGTGATATAGCTTTGGTCCTCTTCTTCGACGTGGGCTGGCAGTACTGTACTGTAGAGTGATGAGTGGGCTGGGCTGACAGTACTGGACAGTAGAGTGATGAGTGGGCTGACAGTACTGGACAGTAGAGTGATGAGTGGGCTGGGCTGGCAGTACTGGACAGTAGAGTGATGAGTGGGCTGACAGTACTGGACAGTAGAGTGATGAGTGGGCTGGGCTGGCAGTACTGTACAGTAGAGTGATGAGTGGGCTGGGCTGACAGTACTGGACAGTAGAGTGATGAGTGGGCTGGGCTGGCAGTACTGTACAGTAGAGTGATGAGTGGGCTGGGCTGACAGTACTGGACAGTAGAGTGATGAGTGGGCTGGGCTGACAGTACTGTACTGTAGAGTGATGAGTGGGCTGGGCTGACAGTACTGTACAGTAGAGTGATGAGTGGGCTGGGCTGACAGTACTGTACAGTAGAGTGATGAGTGGGCTGACAGTACTGTACAGTAGAGTGATGAGTGGGCTGACAGTACTGTACTGTAGAGTGATGAGTGGGCTGACAGTACTGGACAGTAGAGTGATGAGTGGGCTGGCAGTACTGTTTAGAGTGATGAGTGGGCTGGCAGTACTGTACAGTAGAGTGATGAGTGGGCTGACAGTACTGGACAGTAGAGTGATGAGTGGGCTGACAGTACTGGACAGTAGAGTGATGAGTGGGCTGGGCTGGCAGTACTGGACAGTAGAGTGATGAGTGGGCTGACAGTACTGGACAGTAGAGTGATGAGTGGGCTGGGCTGGCAGTACTGTACAGTAGAGTGATGAGTGGGCTGGGCTGACAGTACTGTACAGTAGAGTGATGAGTGGGCTGAAGGTACTGGCCAGTAGAGTGATGAGTGGGCTGACAGTACTGGACAGTAGAGTGATGAGTGGGCTGACAGTACTGGACAGTAGAGTGATGAGTGTGCTGACAGTACTGGACAGTAGAGTGATGAGTGGGCTGGGCTGACAGTACTGTACTGTAGAGTGATGAGTGGGCTGGGCTGACAGTACTGGACAGTAGAGTGATGAGTGGGCTGGGCTGGCAGTACTGTACAGTAGAGTGATGAGTGGGCTGACAGTACTGGACAGTAGAGTGATGAGTGGGCTGACAGTAGTGAACAGTAGAGTGATGAGTGGGCTGACAGTACTGGACAGTAGAGTGATGAGTGGGCTGGGCTGACAGTACTGTACAGTAGAGTGATGAGTGGGCTGGGCTGGCAGTACTGTACAGTAGAGTGATGAGTGGGCTGACAGTACTGGACAGTAGAGTGATGAGTGGGCTGGGCTGACAGTACTGTACTGTAGAGTGATGAGTGGGCTGGGCTGACAGTACTGGACAGTAGTGTGATGAGTGGGCTGGGCTGACAGTACTGTACTGTAGAGTGATGAGTGGGCTGACAGTACTGGACAGTAGAGTGATGAGTGGGCTGACAGTAGTGAACAGTAGAGTGATGAGTGGGCTGACAGTACTGGACAGTAGAGTGATGAGTGGGCTGGGCTGGCAGTACTGTACTGTAGAGTGATGAGTGGGCTGGGCTGACAGTACTGGACAGTAGTGTGATGAGTGGGCTGGGCTGACAGTACTGTACTGTAGAGTGATGAGTGGGCTGACAGTACTGGACAGTAGAGTGATGAGTGGGCTGACAGTAGTGAACAGTAGAGTGATGAGTGGGCTGACAGTACTGGACAGTAGTGTGATGAGTGGGCTGGGCTGACAGTACTGGACAGTAGAGTGATGAGTGGGCTGGGCTGACAGTACTGTACTGTAGAGTGATGAGTGGGCTGACAGTACTGGACAGTAGAGTGATGAGTGGGCTGGGCTGGCAGTACTGTACAGTAGAGTGATGAGTGGGCTGGGCTGACAGTACTGGACAGTAGAGTGATGAGTGGGCTGGGCTGGCAGTACTGTACAGTAGAGTGATGAGTGGGCTGGGCTGACAGTACTGTACAGTAGAGTGATGAGTGGGCTGGGCTGACAGTACTGGACAGTAGAGTGATGAGTGGGCTGGGCTGGCAGTACTGTACTGTAGAGTGATGAGTGGGCTGAAGGTACTGGCCAGTAGAGTGATGAGTGGGCTGGGCTGGCAGTACTGTACAGTAGAGTGATGAGTGGGCTGGGCTGACAGTACTGGACAGTAGAGTGATGAGTGGGCTGGGCTGGCAGTACTGTACAGTAGTGTGATGAGTGGGCTGGGCTGACAGTACTGGACAGTAGAGTGATGAGTGGGCTGGGCTGGCAGTACTGTACTGTAGAGTGATGAGTGGGCTGAAGGTACTGGCCAGTAGAGTGATGAGTGGGCTGGGCTGGCAGTACTGTACAGTAGAGTGATGAGTGGGCTGGGCTGGCAGTACTGTACAGTAGAGTGATGAGTGGGCTGGGCTGACAGTACTGGACAGTAGAGTGATGAGGGGCTGAAGGTACTGGCCAGTAGAGTGATGAGTGGGCTGGGCTGACAGTACTGTACAGTAGAGTGATGAGTGGGCTGGGCTGACAGTACTGGACAGTAGAGTGATGAGTGGGCTGGGCTGACAGTACTGGACAGTAGAGTGATGAGTGGGCTGGGCTGGCAGTACTGGACAGTAGAGTGATGAGTGGGCTGACAGTACTGGACAGTAGAGTGATGAGTGGGCTGACAGTACTGGACAGTAGAGTGATGAGTCTGGGCTGGCAGTACTGTACAGTAGAGTGATGAGTGGGCTGGGCTGACAGTACTGGACAGTAGAGTGATGAGTGGGCTGGGCTGACAGTACTGGACAGTAGAGTGATGAGTGGGCTGAAGGTACTGGCCAGTAGAGTGATGAGTGGGCTGGCAGTACTGGACAGTAGAGTGATGAGTGGGCTGACAGTACTGGACAGTAGAGTGAATCAATCTATTCTGCCTCTCTATTCCATCTATTCTGCCACTCTATTCCATCTATTCAGCCTCTCTATTCCATATATTCTGCCACTCTATTCCATCTATTCTGCCACTCTATTCCATCTATTCTGCCACTCTATTCCATCTATTCTGCCACTCTATTCAATCTATTCTGCCACTCTATTCCATCTATTCTGCCACTCTATTCAATCTATTCTGCCTCTCTATTCAATCTATTCTGCCTCTCTATTCAATCTATTCAGCCTCTCTATTCAATCTATTCAGCCACTCTATTCAATCTATTCTGCCACTCTATTCATCTATTCTGCCACTCTATTCAATCTATTCTGCCTCTCTATTCAATCTATTCTGCCTCTCTATTCAATCTATTCACCCTCTCTATTCAATCTATTCAGCCACTCTATTCAATCTATTCTGCCACTCTATTCATCTATTCAGCCACTCTATTCAATCTATTCTGCCACTCTATTCATCTATTCTGCCACTCTATTCAATCTATTCTGCCTCTCTATTCAATCTATTCTGCCTCTCTATTCAATCTATTCAGCCTCTCTATTCAATCTATTCAGCCACTCTATTCCATCTATTCTGCCACTCTATTCAATCTATTCTGCCACTCTATTCAATCTATTCTGCCACTCTATTCAAGCTATTCTGCCACTCTATTTAATCTATTCCGCCACCACTCTATTCATTCTATTCTGCCAACCTATTCTGCCTCTCTATTCAATCTTTTCTGCCACTCTATTCAATCTCTTATGCCAGTCTATTCAATCTCTTCTGCCAGTCTATTCTGCCAGTCTATTCTGCCAGTCTATTCAATCTTATCTGCCACTCTATTCTGCCACTCTATTCAATCTATTCTGCCACTCTATTCAATCTATTCTGCCACTCTTTTCTGCCTCCATATTCAATCTATTCTGCCACTCTATTCAATCTATTCTGCCACTCTATTCAATCTATTCTGCTACTCTATTCAATATATTCTGCCACTCTATTCAAGCTATTCTGCCACTCTATTCATCTATTCTGCCACTCTATTCATCTATTCTGCCACTCTATTCAATCTATTCTGCCACTCTATTCAATCTATTCTGCTACTCTATTCAATATATTCTGCCACTCTATTCAAGCTATTCTGCCACTCTATTCAAGCTATTCTGCCACTCTATTTAATCTATTCCGCCACCACTCTATTCAATCTATTCTGCCAATCTATTCTGCCACTCTATTCAATCTATTCTGCCAATCTATTCTGCCACTCTATTCAATCTATTCTGCCAATCTATTCTGCCAATCTATTCAGTCTATTCTGGAACTCTATTCCTCCACTCTATTCAATCTATTCCGCCAGTCTATTCAATCTATTCTGCCAGTCTATTCTGCCAGTCTATTCAATCTTATCTGCCACTCTATTCAGTCTATTCTGCCAGTCTATTCAATCTTATCTGCCATTCTATTCAATCTATTCTGCCAGTCTATTCAATCTATTCTGCCAGTCTATTCTGCCAGTCTATTCAATCTTATCTGCCACTCTATTCAGTCTATTCTGCCAGTCTATTCAATCTTATCTGCCACTCTATTCAGTCTATTCTGCCAGTCTATTCAATCTTATCTGCCACTCTATTCAATCTATTCTGCCACTCTATTCAATATTATCTGCCACTCTATTCTGCCACTCTATTCAATCTTTTCTGCCACTCTATTCAATCTTTTCTGCCACTCTATTCTGCAACTCTATTCAATCTATTCTGCCAATCTATTCTGCCTCCCAATTCAATCTATTCTGCCAGTCTATTCAATCAATTCTGCCACTCTATTCTGCCACTCTATTCTGCCTCCCTATTCAATCTATTCTGCCACTCTATTAGATCTATTCTGCCACTCTATTCTGCCACTCTATTCAATCTATTCTGCCACTCTATTCATTTACATTACATTTACATTTAAGTCATTTGGCAGACTTACAAATTGGTTAATTCACCTTATGACATCCAGTGGAACAGCCACTTTACAATAGTGCATCTAAATCATTTAAGGGGGGGGGGGGGTGAGAAGGATTACTTTATCCTATCCTAGGTATTCCTTGAAGAGGTGGGGTTTCAGGTGTCTCCGGAAGGTGGTGATTGACTCCGCTGTCCTGGCGTCGTGAGGGAGTTTGTTCCACCATTGGGGGGCCAGAGCAGCGAACAGTTTTGACTGGGCTGAGCGGGAACTGTACTTCCTCAGTGGTAGGGAGGCGAGCAGGCCAGAGGTGGATTCTGCCTCTCTATTCTGCCTCTCTATTCTGCCACACTATTTAATCTATTCTGCCACTATATTCAAGCTATTCTGCCACTCTATTCAAGGTATTCTGCCACTGTCATGTCTTGTTATGTCTGTTCCTGTCCTTTCTCTTCACTCTCTCTCTCTGCTGGTCTTTTTAGGTTACCTTCTCTGTCTCTCATTCTTCAGCTGTTCTACATCTCCTCTAACTAGCTCATTCACTCTTTCACACCTGTTCTCTCTTCCCCCTCTGATTAGGTCTCTATTTCTTTCTCTGTTCCTGCTACTTTCAGTGTCTGATTCTTGTTTGTGTTTTTTGATGCCAGAAGCAAGCTGTCGTCTCGTTTGCTTCCACCTTGTCCTGTCCTGTCGGAGTCTGCCTGGCAGGTGCCTCCTGCACTATACTAACGTTCTTTTTGTTCCGCTGACAACGTTGGAAGAGGATTTATGCCATTCCTGTTTTTTCATTAAAGAACTCTGTTTTCTGTTAAAACCGCTTTTGGGTCTTCACTCAAGTTCATAACAGAAGAATCAGACCAACAATGGACCCAGCGGCTCCGGACCCTTTCACTCCGCCGTCGAGATCCAGGGAGCGATGCTAGGCAGACACGAGGAGGAATTGTCTGCTGCTCGACATGCCGTTGAGACCCTGGCAAGTCTCCGACCTCACAAGACAGGTTCACCAACTCCACCTCGATCCACCGCCCACTTCCAGGGTTTCCGAGTCTCCGGAGCCCAGGATCAACAACCCGCCGTGTTACTCTGGGGAGCCCACTGAGTGCCGCTCATTCCTCACTCAGTGTGATGTGGTGTTCTCTCTCCAGCCCAACACTTACTCCAGGAGCGCAGCCCGCATCGCCTACGTCATTTCTCTCCTTACCGGACGGGCGCGTGAGTGGGGCACGGCAGTCTGGGAGGCGAGGGCTGAGTGTATTAACCAGTATCAAGACTTTAAGGAGGAGATGATACGGGTTTTTGACCGTTCTGTTTTTGGGGAGGAGGCTTCCAGGGCCCTGTCTTCCCTATGTCAGGGGAATCGATTCATAACGGATTATTCTATTGAGTTTCGCACTCGCTGCCTCAAGTGACTGGAACGAGCCGGCTTTGCTCGCTCGTTTTCTGGAGGGTCTCCTCGTCGAGGTTAAGGACGAGATCCTCTCCCGGGAGGTTCCTTCCAGTCTGGACTCCTTAATAGCTCTCGCTATTCGCATAGAGCGACGGTTTGATCTTCGTCGCCGAGCTCGAGGAAAGGAGCTCGCGTTCTCCGCTGCTCCCTTCTCCACATCACTGCCACCTGCCGCATCACTGCCACCCTCCTCCGCCGGCTCGGATGCTGAGCCTATGCAGCTGGGGGGTATCCGCATCTCGGCCAAGGAGAAGGAACGGAGAATCACCAATCGCCTCTGTCTCTAATCATTTTGTCACCTCATGTCCAGTAAAAGCCAGAGCTCATCAGTAAGAGGAGGGCTACTGGTGAGCGCAACTTCTCAGGCCTCTCCTTCTGGATCACGCATACTTTTCCGGTCCATCTCCGCTGGCCCGGTTCATCTGCTTCCTGCAGTGCCTTGATAGACTCTGGGGCGGAGGGCTGTTTTATGGACGAGACCTGGGCTCGGGAACATGACATTCCTCTCAGACAGTTAGGGGAGCCCACGGCCTTGTTCGCTTTAGATGGTAGTTCTCTCCCCAAGATTCAGCGTGAGACGCTGCCTTTAACCCTCACTGTCTCTGGTAATCATAGCGAAACCATTTCTTTTTTAATTTTTCGTTCACCTTTTACACCTGTTGTTTTGGGTCATCCCTGGCTAGTGCGCCATAACCCTTCTATTAATTGGTCTAGTAATACTATCCTATCCTGGAATGTTTCTTGTCATGTAACCTGTTTAATGTCTGCTATCCCTCCTGTTTCCTCTGTCTCTACTTCACAGGAGGAGCCTGGCGATTTGACAGGGGTGCCGGAGGAGTATCACGATCTGCGCACGGTGTTCAGTCGTTCCAAGGCCACTTCTCTCCCTCCACACCGGTCGTATGACTGTAGTATTGATCTCCTTCCGGGAACTACTCCCCGGGGTAGATTATACTCTCTGTCGGCTCCCGAACGTAAGGCTCTCGAGGATTATTTGTCGGTTTCGCTCAACGCCGGTACCATTGTCTCCTCCTCCTCTCCCGCCGGAGCGGGGTTTTTTTTTGTTCAGAAGAAGGACGGGTCCCTGCGCCCATGCGTGGATTATCGAGGGCTGAATGACATAACAGTTAAGAATCGTTATCCGCTTCCTCTTATGTCTTCAGCCTTCGAGATCCTGCAGGGAGCCAGGTTTTTCACCAAATTGACCTTCGTAACGCCTACCATCTCGTGCGCATCAGGGAGGGGGACGAGTGGAAGACGGCGTTTAACACTCCGTTAGGGCACTTTGAATACCGGGTTCTTCCTTTCGGCCTCGTTAACGCTCCAGCTGTCTTTCAGGCACTAGTTAACGACGTCCTGAGAGACATGCTGAACATTTTTGTTTTCGTTTACATGGATGATATCCTGATTTTTTTCTCCGTCTCTCGATTCATGTTCAGCACGTGCGACGCGTCCTCCAGCGCCTTTTGGAGAACTGTCTTTATGTGAAGGCTGAGAAGTGCATTTTTCATGCCGCCTCTGTCCCTTTTCTCGGTTCCGTTATTTCCGCTGAGGGCATTAAGATGGATCCCGCTAAGGTCCAGGCTGTCATTGATTGGCCCGTTCCTAAGTCACGCGTCGAGCTGCAGCGCTTTCTGGGCTTCGCCAATTTCTATCGTCGTTTCATCCGTAATTTCGGTCAGGTGGCAGCTCCCCTCACAGCCCTTACTTCTGTTAAGACGTGCTTTAAGTGGTCCGTTTCCGCCCAGGGAGCTTTTGATCTTCTTAAGAATCGTTTTACATCCGCTCCTATTCTTGTTACACCTGACATCTCTAGCCAGTTTGTTGTTGAGGTTGACGCGTCAGAGGTGGGCGTGGGAGCCATTCTTTCTCAGCGCTCTCTCTCTGACGGCAAGGTCCATCCTTGCGCGTTTTTCTCTCATCGCTTATCGCCGTCAGAACGTAACTATGATGTTGGTAATCGCGAACTGCTCGCCATCCGCTTAGCCCTAGGCGAATGGCGACAGTGGTTGGAGGGGCGACCGTTCCTTTTGTCGTTTGGACTGACCATAGGAACCTTGAGTACATCCGTTCAGCCAAACGACTTAATGCGCGTCAGGCTCGTTGGGCTCTGTTTTTCGCTCGTTTCGAGTTTGTTATTTCTTATCGTCCGGGCTCAAAAACACCAAGCCTGATGCTTTATCTGCCTCTTCAGTTCTTCTGAGGTCTCCACCGACCCCGAGGGGATTCCCTGACGGGCGTGTTGTGGGTTGACTGTCTGGGGAATTCAGGTAAAGCAAGCACTCGCTCACACTCCGTCGCCGCGAGCTTGTCCTAGGAACCTTCTGTTCGTTCCCATTCCTACTCGTCCAGTGGGCCCACTCTGCCATTCCGGCCACCCCGGCGTTCGGGGTACGCTCGCTTCCATTCGCCAGCGTTTCTGGTGGCCCACTCGGGAACGTGACGCGCGTCGATTCGCCGCTTGTTCGGTCTGCGCGCAGACTAAATCTGGGAACTCTCCTCCTGCCGGCTGTCTCAGACCGCTTCCCATTCCCTCTCGACCGTGGTCTCACATCGCTTTAGATTTTATCACCGGACTGCCTTCATCAGCGGGGAGGACAGTTATTCTTACGGTTGTCGATAGATTCTCTAAGGCGGCTCATTTCATTCCTCTCGATAAGCTCCTTCTGCTAAGGAGACGGCTCAGATCATTATCGAGAATGTTTTCTGAATTCATGGCCTTCCGTCTGACGTCGTTTCCGACAGAGGCCCGCAGTTCACGTCTCAATTTTGGAGGGAGTTTTGCCGTTTGATTGGGGCTTCCGTCAGTCTCTCGTCCGGCTTTCATCCCCAGTCTAACGGTCAAGCCGAACGGGCCAATCAGACTGTTGGTCGCATTTTACGCAGTCTTTCTTTTCGTAACCCTGCGTCTTGGTCAGAACAGCTCCCCTGGGCAGAGTACGCCCACAACTCGCTTCCCTCGTCTGCTTCCGGTCTATCCCCTTTTCAGTGTAGCCTCGGGTACCAGCCTCCGCTGTTCTCATCTCAGCTCGCCGAGTCCTGCGTCCCCTCCGCTCAGGCTTTTGTCCAGCGTTGCGAGCGCACCTGGAAGGGGTCAGGTCGGCACTTTGCCGTAATAGGGCGCAGACTCTGAGGGCCGCTAATAAGCGTAGGACCAAGAGTCCTAGATATTGTTGCGGTCAGAGAGTATGGCTCTCCACTCTTCCCCTTAAGACAGCCTCTCGCAAGTTGGCCCCTCGGTTCATTGGTCCGTTCCGTATTTCCCAGGTCATTAATCCTGTCGCAGTGCGACTTCTTCTCCAGCTATCTTCGTCGCGTTCACCCGGTCTTCCATGTCTCCTGTGTTAAGCCCGTTCTTCGCGCCCCGCTCGTCCCTCCCCCATCCTTGTCGAGGGCGCACCCATCTACAGGGTTCGTAAGATTTTGGACATGCGCCCTCGGGGCCGTGGTCATCAGTACCTAGTGGATTGGGAGGGGTACGGTCCTGAGGAGAGGAGTTGGGTTCCCTCTCGGGACGTGCTGGACCGTTCGCTGATCGATGATTTCCTCCGTTGCCGCCAGGTTTCTCCTCGAGTGCGCCAGGAGGCGCTCGGTGAGTGGGGGGGGGTACAGTCATGTCTTGTTATGTCTGTTCCTGTCCTTTCTCTTCACTCTCTCTCTCTGCTGGTCTTTTTAGGTTACCTTCTCTGTCTCTCATTCTTCAGCTGTTCTACATCTCCTCTAACTAGCTCATTCACTCGTTCACACCTGTTCTCTCTTCCCCCTCTGATTAGGTCTCTATTTCTTTCTCTGTTCCTGCTACTTTCAGTGTCTGATTCTTGTTTGTGTTTTTTGATGCCAGAAGCAAGCTGTCGTCTCGTTTGCTTCCACCTTGTCCTGTCCTGTCGGAGTCTGCCTGGCAGGTGCCTCCTGCACTATACTAACGTTCTTTTTGTTCCGCTGACAACGTTGGAAGAGGATTTATGCCATTCCTGTTTTTTCATTAAAGAACTCTGTTTTCTGTTAAAACCGCTTTTGGGTCTTCACTCAAGTTCATAACAGCCACTCTATTTTATCTATTCTGCCACCACTCTATTCAATCTATTCTGCCAATCTATTCTGCCACTCTATTCAATCTATTCTGCCAATCTATTCTGACACTCTATTCAATCTATTCTTCCACTTTATTCTGCCAATCTATTCAATCTCTTCTGGAACTCTATTCTGCCAGTCTATTCAATCTATTCTGCCAGTCTATTCTGCCAGTCTATTCAATCTATTCCGCCTCTCTATTTAATCTATTCTGCCACTCTATTCAATCAATTCTGCCACTCTATTCTGCCACTCTATTCTGCCTCCCAATTCAATCTATTCTGCCACTCTATTCAATCTATTCTGCCACTCTATTCTGCCACTCTATTTAATCTATTCTGCCAGTCTATTCACTCTATTCTGCCAATCTATTCTGCCACTCTATTCAATCTATTCTGCCAGTCTATTCTGCCATCTATTCAATCTATTCTGCCTCTCTATTCAATCTATTCTGCCACTCTATTCAATCTATTCAGCCACTTATTCAATCTATTCTGCCACTCTATTCAATCTATTCTGCCTCTCTATTCTGCCACTCTATTCAATCTATTCTGCCACTCTATTCAATCTATTCTGCCACTCTATTTAATCTATTCTGCCACTCTATTCAAGCTATTCTGCCACTCTATTCAATCTATTCTGCCTCTCTATTCTGCCACTCTATTCAATCTATTCTGCCTCTCTATTCAATCTATTCTGCCACTCTATTCAATCTATTCTGCCATTCTCTATTCAATCTATTCTGCCACTCTATTCAATCTATTCTGCCTCTCAATCTATTCTGCCACTCTATTCAATCTATTCTGCCACTCTATTCAATCTATTCTGCCTCTCTATTCTGCCACACTATTTAATCTATTCTGCCACTCTATTCAATCTATTCTGCCACTCTATTCAATCTATTGTGCCACTCTATTCAAACTATTCTGCCACTCTATTCAATCTATTCTGCCTCTATTCTGCCAGCTATTCTGCCACTCTATTCAATCTATTCTGCCACTCTATTCAATCTATTCTGCCATTCAATCTATTCTGCCACTCTATTCAATCTATTCTGCCACTCTATTCAATCTATTCTGCCATTCTATTCAATCTATTCTGCCTCTATTCTGCCACTCTATTCAATCTATTCTGCCTCTCTATTCAATCTATTCTGCCACTCTATTCAATCTATTCTGCCACTCTATTCAATGCCACTCTATTCTGCCACTCTATTCAATCTATTCTGCCACTCTATTCAATCTATTCTGCCACTCTATTCTGCCACTCTATTTAATCTATTCTGCCACTCTATTCAATCTATTCTGCCACTCTATTCTGCCACTCTATTCAATCTATTCTGCCACTCTATTCTGCCTCCCAATTCAATCTATTCTGCCACTCTATTCAATCAATTCTGCCACTCTATTCTGCCTCCCTATTCAATCTATTCTGCCACTCTATTCTGATCTATTCTGCCACTCTATTCTGCCACTCTATTCAATCTATTCTGCCACTCTATTCACATTCATTCTGCCATTTAAGTATTCTGCCACTCTATTCTGCCACTCTATTCTGCCACTGGATTCAGCCACTTTATTCTGCCACTCTATTCAATCTATTCTGCCTCTCTATTCTGAACACTATTTAATCCTTTCTGCCACTCTATTCAATCTATTCTACCACTCTATTCAATCTATTCTGCCACTCTATTCAAGCTATTCTGCCACCATTCAAGCTATTCTGCCACTCTATTTCATCTATTCTGCCAACACTCCTCATTCCATCTATTCTGCCAATCTATTCTGCCTCTCTATTCTGCAATCTATTCTGCCACTCTATTTAATCTATTCTGCCAATATTCTATTCTGCCACTCTATTCAATCTTTTCTGCCACTCTATTTTAGTCTATTCTGGAACTCTATTATTCAATCTATTCTGCCAATCTATTCTGCCACTCTATTCAAGTTTATTCTGCCAGTATATTCTGCCATCTATTCTGCCAGTCTATTCAATCTATTCTGCCAGTTTATTCTGCCAGTCTATTCAAGTCTATTCTGCCAACAATCTATTCTGCCAGTTTATTCTGCCAGTCTATTCTGCCAGTCTATTCTGCCAGTCTATTCAATCTATTCTGCCTCTATATTCTAATCTATTCTGCCACTCTATTCAATCTATTCTGCCAGTCTATTCAATCTATTCTGCCAGTTTATTCAATATATTCTGCCACTCCATTCTGCCAGTCTATTCAATCTATTCTGCCAGTATATTCACTCTATTCTGCCACTATTCAATCTATTCTGCCACTCTATTCAATCTATTCTGCCTCTCTATTTAATCTATTCTGCCACTCTATTCAATCTATTCTAATCTCTATTCTGCCACTCTATTCAATCTATTCTGCCACTCTATTCTGCCACTCTATTCTATTCTGCCACTCTATTCAATCTATTCTGCCACTCTTTTTAATTTATTCTGCCACTCTATTCAATCTATTCTGCCACTCTGTTCAATCTATTCTGCCTCTCTATTCTGCCACTCTATTCAATCTATTCTGCCACTCTATTCAATCTATTCTGCCACTCTATTCAATCTATTCTGCCATCTCTATTCAATCTATTCTGCCACTCTATTCAATCTATTCTGCCTCTCTATTCTGCCACTCTATTCAATCTATTCTGCCACTCTATTCAATCTATTCTGCCTCTCTATTCTGCTACACTATTTAATCTATTCTACCACTCTATTCAATCTATTCTGCCACTCTATTCAATCTATTCTGCCACTCTATTCAAACTATTCTGCCACTCTATTCAATCTATTCTGCCAATCTATTCTGCCACACTATTTAATCTATTCTGCCACTCTATTCAATCTATTCTGCCACTCTATTCAATCTATTCCGCCACTCTATTCAATCTATTCTGCCACTCTATTCAATCTATTCTGCCACTCTATTCAATCTATTCTGCCATTCTATTCAATCTATTCTGCCTCTCTATTCTGCCACTCTATTCAATCTATTCTGCCTCTCTATTCAATCTATTCTGCCACTCTATTCAATCTATTCTGCCACTCTATTCTGCCACTCTATTCTGCCTCCCTATTCAATCTATTCTGCCACTCTATTCAATATTATTCTGCCACTCTATTCTGCCACTCTATTCAATCTTTTCTGCCACTCTATTCAATCTTTTCTGCCACTCTATTCTGCAACTCTATTCAATCTATTCTGCCAATCTATTCTGCCTCTCAATTCAATCTATTCTGCCAGTCTATTCAATCAATTCTGCCACTCTATTCTGCCTCCCTATTCAATCTATTCTGCCACTCTATTAGATCTATTCTGCCACTCTATTCTGCCACTCTATTCAATCTATTCTGCCACTCTATTCATTTACATTACATTTACATTTAAGTCATTTGCCAGACTTATTCAAATTGGTGAATTCACCTGACATCCATTCAACTATTCTGCCACTTTATTCAATCTATTCTGCATCTAAATCATTTAATCTTTCTGAGACTCTATTACTATTCTGGAATCTATTCTGCCAGGTATTCCTTTCTGCCAGGTCTATTCAGGTATCTCCGGAAGGTGGTGATTGACTCCATTCTGGCAGTCTATTCAATCTTTCTGCCACCATTTCTGCCAGATTCTGCAGCTAACAGTTTTCTGACTGGGCTGATTCAACTATTCTGCCTCTCTAGTGGTAATCTATTCTGCAGGCTATTCAATCTATTCTGCCTCTCTATTCTGCCTCTCTATTCTGCCACACTATTTAATCTATTCTGCCACTATATTCAATCTATTCTGCCACTCTATTCAAGGTATTCTGCCACTCTATTTTAATCTATTCTGCCACTCTATTCAATCTATTCTGCCAATCTATTCTGCCACTCTATTCAATCTATTCTGCCAAATCTATTCTGACACTCTATTCAATCTATTCTTCCACTTTATTCTGCCAATCTATTCTCTCTTCTGGAATCTATTCTGCCACTCTATTCAATCTATTCTGCCAGTCTATTCTGCCAGTCTATTCAATCTATTCTGCCTCTCTATTTAATCTATTCTGCCACTCTATTCAATCAATTCTGCCACTCTATTCTGCCACTCTATTCTGCCTCCCTATTCAATCTATTCTGCCACTCTATTCTGCCACTCTATTCAATCTATTCTGCCAGTCTATTCACTCTATTCTGCCACTCTATTCTGCCACTCTATTCAATCTATTCTGCCTCTCTATTTAATCTATTCTGCCACTCTATTCAATCTATTCTGCATCTCTATTCTGCCACTCTATTCAATCTATTCTGCCTCTCTATTCTGCCACTCTATTCAATCTATTCTGCCACTCTATTCAATCTATTCTGCCACTCTATTTAATTTATTCTGCCACTCTATTCAAGCTATTCTGTCACTCTGTTCAATCTATTCTGCCACTCTATTCTGCCACTCTATTCAATCTATTCTGCCACTCTATTCAATCTATTCTGCCACTCTATTCAATCTATTCTGCCATCTCTATTCAATCTATTCTGCCACTCTATTCAATCTATTCTGCCAATCTATTCTGCCACTCTATTCAATCTATTCTGCCACTCTATTCAATCTATTCTGCCTCTCTATTCTGCCACACTATTTAATCTATTCTGCCACTCTATTCAATCTATTCTGCCACTCTATTCAATCTATTCTGCCACTCTATTCAATCTATTCTGCCAGTTTATTCAATCTATTCTGCCAGTCTATTCTGCCACACTATTCAATCTATTCTGCCAGTCTATTCAATCTATTCTGCCAGTCTATTCAATCTATTCCGCCTCTCTATTCAATCTATTCTGCCACTATATTCAATCTATTCTGCCAGTCTATTCAATCTATTCTGCCATTCTATTCAATCTATTCTGCCAGTCTCTATTCTGCCACTCTATTCAATCTATTCTGCCTCTCTATTCAATCTATTCTGCCACTCTATTCAATCTATTCTGCCACTCTATTCTATTCCACTCTATTTAATCTATTCTGCCACTCTATTCAATCTATTCTGCCACTCTATTCAATCTATTCTGACACTCTATTCTGCCACTCTATTCAATCTATTCTGCCACTCTATTCAATCTATTCTGCCTCTCTATTCAATCTATTCTGCCACTCTATTCAATCTATTCTGCCAATCTATTCAATCTATTCTGCCACTCTATTTAATCTATTCTGCCAATCTATTCAATCTATTCTGCCAATCTATTCTGCCACTCTATTCAATCTATTCTGCCACTCTATTCTAATCTATTCTGCCACTCTATTCAATCTATTCTGCCAATCTATTCTGCAACTCTATTTAATCTATTCTGCCAATCTATTCAATCTATTCTGCCACTCTATTCAATCTATTCTGCCACTCTATTCTGCCACTCTATTCAATCTATTCTACCACAGTATTCTGCTACCACCTAAGGTAATTCTAGGTATATATTCTGTCATTTATTCCACTGCAATATTTGGCCAGTCTATTCTATCATTTATTCCACTTTAATATGTGGCCAATCCAGGACTATTCAATCTATTCAACTCTATTCTGCCAGTCCACTCTATTCATTTATTCAACCAATGTATTCTGCCACCAATTCTGCCATTTATTCAATCTATTCTGCCAATCTATTGTGACAACTTTATTCCACTCTATTCTGCCACAGTATTCTGCCACTCTATTCAATCTATTCTACCAGTCCAGTATTCTTTACCACCTAAGGTAATATGTAGGTATATGACAAGTCATTTATTCCACTGCACTATTTGGCCAGTCCAGGACTAGTTATTTAATCAACTGTAATATGTGTCCAGTCGAGGACTAGTCATTTATTCAACTGTAATATGTGACCAGTCCAGGACTAGTTAATTATTCTTGTACACTATAAGGTTTTGTATTGTTAGATTGTCATGCATTGCAGCCAGGGTTTTGGTATGTTTTTGTAGCAGGAAATAAGGACAACATTAAGGTGAGTCTGTATTGTAATGTCTTATTTGTAAGGTATGTCTTTTTTTGCTGTTTATCCTGCGATTAAATTGTATTTATATTAATCCCACGTTGTTATAATTATACAAAATGAATACAACGTGTAAATAGTATTCATTTGAGATGGAATTGACCTGCGTGTTGTTCACCCACGCTTCCTACATCAATGCCCGGTATTCTCTCCTCGACCCGATGCTTAACGGATCGTGAATGTGCGTCTTGTTTTAATTCGTCCCTGGTGAGTTGTACCGACTTCAGTCACATGTCTGCAGAACCCGAGTCTGTAGCAGACGGAACTAGCCAGCCAGCTAGCCTTTTTTTATTTGACATTTTAGCAAACAGAGTAATTTGCACGAATATTATTTATCTAGTCATTTCTGATTTTCTTGTCAAAATGTAAGTTTATCAAGTGATCGGGTCAAGACTAGTAATGGGATGATGGATATGGAGTTTAGTTGGCTTGCTAGCTAGCTTCGTTAGCATTTGTGTGTGTTTGTTAACGCTAATTCAGCTAGCTGGATAGACGAAGTTCTTCGTGATTAATTTTGGGATTTAACTTGCTTGGATGTCATCGCTTCAACGAAATGACAGGAATTATCTTCAAGTCACCAATACGGATTAAATAAACTGTTTGATCGGTTGGGTGGTGGAGAGAGGAGACATGATATTGTAGTTTTTGTGTCTTGTAACGTTGCTCAACGTGACAGTGTTTTTTTTATTGTCATACTGATTGGCTAAGTAAACATTAGCATATAGCTAGCAGGAAAGCTCCACAATGCATGACGCTTACGAACCGGTACCTATCCTGGAGAAACTGCCTCTCCAGATTGACTGTTTTGCGGCCTGGGGTAAGTTGATATCTATCTATCTATCTATCTTTCTATCTTTCTTTCTTAACTAACTAACAACACAAGACCACTCTAGCTGGCTGGTTTGTTTACCATTTTAACGTTAGCCAGCTGATATCTTTACCAGTTTATAGCTTGATGAGTTTTGAGGTGACATATAATTGTAAACAAAGTCACCCTGTCTTGGGCCACCCTGTCGATGACGGAGAGATTTATTAGAGACCAAGTCATATTTAATGAATAGCATTGTATTTTTAATGGCTTCCCAGTTGATGTCCTCATAGGGTGTGTACCAAATGGCACCCTAATTCCTAGGAGCCCTATTGGTTCTTATCAAGAGTAGTGCACTACATAAGGAAATGGGTGCCGTTTGGGACATGACCATGCTGAGGTCCTTCTATTTCCTATTTCCTATCACGTCACAGAGGACTGGCTTCTAGTTGGGACCAAACCAGGCCATCTGCTGCTCTACAGAATCAAAAAGGATGCAGGTGAATGAGAGAGAGAGACCTCTGCTTTCAGTCTCTGTCCTGTGTTTTTGTGTGTGTATTGTTGGCTTCGGTGTGCAATAGTTTCCAGTGTTACTACCTCCATCTTGTAGCAGACAAGGAAACATATCTGCTCTCCCTTTCTTCCTCATAGGTACCAACAGGTTTGAGGTGACTTTGGAGAAATCACACAAGAACTTCTCCAAGAAGATCCAGCAGGTAGGCCGATGAAGTGAGGATGGAGGGGGCTGGGAGGTCTCTCTCTCTGTCCCTCCCCCTCCAGGCTTTTAAGGCACTGTCCCATGAGGACCCCTTTCAGTGACTTGTCTCTGGTAATGTAGGCACACTTCACATTCTGTTGATGTGACAGGAATTACAAATAACAAAAAGTTCCGTAGATTGAAACAAATCTAGGAGCCACTGTTGTCCCAGCCCTGTTCCAGATCTGTGATGTGCTTTGGCAGATTCCGTTGTTGTCCTTGACTGACAAGGAGTTGGTGACTTCACAGACTGATGTAACGGATGTGAAACGGCTAGCTTAGTTAGCGGTGCGCGCTAAATACCGTTTCAATCGGTGACGTCACTTGCTCTGAGACCTTGAAGTAGTAGTTCCCCTTGCTCTGCAAGGGTTCCCCTTGCTCTGCAAGGGCTTTTGTGGGGTGATGGGTAACGATGCTTCAGGGTGACTGTTGTTGATGTGTGCAGAGGGTCCATGGTTTGCGCCCGGGTATGGGCGAGGGGACGGTTTAAAATTATACTGTTACATTGGTCGTTACCCATCGCTCCACAAAGCCGCGGCCCTTGCAGAGCAAGGGGAACCACTACTTCAAGGTCTCAGAGCAAGTGACGTCACCGATTGAAACGCTATTTAGCGCACACCGCTAACTAAGCGAGCCGTTTCACATCCGTTACACTGCCACTCACTCAGGTTACCATTGTCACCATCTCAGTTTCACCTCTGGTCTCTTTCTTCTGTTCCTCGCAGCTCTTCATTGTCTCACAGTACAAGATCCTCATCAGTCTACTGGGTAAAACATTTTCCTCAGCAAACAAACGGCCATATTGTTCACATGAACATGAGGTTGGTTATCTCAGTAATCCATAGGTCAAAGGTTGTTTTAAATATTGTCTGTTTGTGTGTGCATGCGTACGTGTGTGTCTGCACGTGTGCTCCTCTCTCTACAGAGAACAACATCCATGTCCACGACCTATTGACCTTTCAGCAGATTACTGTGGTTTCCAAGGCCAAAGGGGCAACGCTCTTCGCCTGTGACCTGCAGGTAAAATACAGCTCTGGTGACGGAGACATAGTTTGTAAATGTCTTGATGCGAACCAGTTGATTGTATTTATCTGTAGCTCCTGTAAAGATATTCCCTGTAAAATCTATGAAATTGTATCACAAATTTCTGTTTTCCCTGTGACAATGGACATTTCGTCTTTTTCTTCCTGCAGCTGTCCCCTTCAGGAGAGGCCCAGCTGAGGATGTGTGTTGCAGTGAAGAAGAAGCTTCAGCTGTACTACTGGAAGGACAGGGAGTTCTATGAGCTACAGGTAAGACAGGGAGTTCTATGAGCTACAGGTAAGACAGGGAGTTCTATGAGCTACAGGTAAGTCAGGGAGTTCTATGAGCTACAGGTGAGACGGGGAGTTCTATGAGCTGCAGGTGAGACGGGAGTTCTATGAGCTGCAGGTAAGACGGGGAGTTCTATGAGCTGCAGGTGAGACGGGGAGTTCTATGAGCTACAGGTGAGACGGGGAGTTCTATGAGCTGCAGGTGAGACGGGAGTTCTATGAGCTACAGGTAAGACGGGGAGTTCTATGAGCTGCAGGTGAGACGGGGAGTTCTATGAGCTACAGGTAAGACGGGGAGTTCTATGAGCTACAGGTGAGACGGGGAGTTCTACGAGCTACAGGTGAGACAGATGAGCTGCAAGTGAGACAGGGAGTTCTGCTACAGGTAAGACAGGGAGTTCAATGAGCTGCAAGTGAGACAGGGAGTTCTATGAGCTGCAGGTGAGACAGGGAGTTCAATGAGCTGCAGGTGAGACAGGGAGTTCTATGAGCTGCAGGTGAGACAGGGAGTTCTATGAGCTGCAGGTGAGACAGGGAGTTCTATGAGCTGCAGGTGAGACAGGGAGTTCTATGAGCTGCAGGTGAGACAGGGAGTTCTATGAGCTGCAGGTGAGACGGGGAGTTCTATGAGCTGCAGGTGAGACAGGGAGTTCTATGAGCTGCAGGTGAGACGGGGAGTTCTATGAGCTGCAGGTGAGACAGGGAGTTCTATGAGCTACAGGTGAGACGGGGAGTTCTATGAGCTACAGGTGAGACAGGGAGACAAGATGGCAGGCCTCAGATTTCCCGGCGGCATCAACAGCCATGGCCGGTGATGCACCCTTGTGTGGCTGCAAAAATGCATACCTTGCCGTCAGGCTGAATATTCTAATTCCCTTCTCCTGGCTGCCAATCGCCCGAAGCCACCGCTCACTGACATGGCTGTCTCCGATATATCAATTCCTATTAGCCAACGGCCGTCACGTGATCGAGTCCTGCTCAGGCATCTTAGCTCTGAAGTAGCCTACCAGTGAAGACCGACACATCTGGGATGCAATGACACGCGCCCTTATCGAATTCCGACAGTATATTCAGAAAGTACTCAGACCCCTTGACTTTGCGATTTTGCCACATTGTGTTAAACATTATAGCCTTATTTTTTGTGAAAATCAACAACAAGTTGATTAAAGTGGAACGACATTTTTCAAACTTCATCAATCTAAAAACAATTATTCACCCCTTTAATGAGCAAACTCTCCCAGAAAGTGAGGATCTTAGAAATGTTTAAATGACTAATTGATAAAACAATCCACCTGAATCACATTTAAATAAGTATTCTCAGACCCTTTACTCATGAAGAACAAGGAACACACCAGGCAGGTCCGAGATACTGTTGTGAAGAAGTTTAAAGCCGGTTTTGATACAAAAAGATTTCCCAAGCTTTAAACATCCCAAGAGCACTGTGCAAGCGATAATATTGAAATGGAAGGAGTATCAGACCACTGCTAATCTACCAAGACCTGGGAGTTTCTCAGCCATTCTTCAGAGATGCAGCCAAGATCCTCCATGATCACTCTGGATCTGCAGGTTGGATGGGGAGACGTTGTCCATGGACAACAATATTTTATTGCACAAATCTGGCAGAAGAAAGTTTCTTAAAGATCGGGTTCAAAGTCCACAAGCCACCTGGGAGACACACCAAACATGTGGAAGAAGGTGCTCTGGTCAGATGAAACCAAAATTGAACTTTTTGGCAACTGCAAAATGTTATGTTTGGCCTCATCACCCTGAACACACCATACCCACTGTCAAACATGGTGGTGGCAGTATCATGGTTTGGCCTGTTTTCTTCAGCAGGGACAGGGAAGATGTTAAAATTGATGGGAAGATGGATGGACCTTACAGGACCATTCTGAGATGGAGTCTAAAGCCTCTGGGACGGAGGTTTGTCTTCCAAATAGACAATGATCCAGATGCAAAATCTACAATGGAATGGTTCAAAAATAAACATACCTGTTAGCATGGCGATGTCCAGACCTGAATCCAATCGAGAATCTGTGCAGAACTGATGCTCCCCCATCCAACCTCACTGCAGCTGTTTTGCATGCTCCCGATGTGCAAAACTGTCCAACCTTACAGCTGTAATCGCAGCAAAAGGTGGCTCAAAGTATTAACCTGAATAATTTGCACGCCCAATTTTTCAGTTTTTGATTCAAAAAAGTTTGAAATGTCGTTCCACTTCATGATTGTGTCCCACCTGGTGATTTTCAATATCTTTTAAGTTGGCCTATTTTTGTTAATGGCCTCGGTGGCCTGGCAGATGGCCTGGTAGGTGGCCTTGCAGATGGCCTGGCAGATGGCCTCAGTGGACTGGCAGATGGCCTGGCAGGTGGCCTGGCATGGCCTCGGATGGCCTGGCAGATGGCCTGGCAGATGGCCTCGGTGGCCTGGCAGGTGGCCTGGCAGGTGGCCTCGGTGGCCTGGCAGATTGGGCTCCTCTTGAAGGCCAAATGACCTTACCCATAAAAACACGAAATTCCAGGCCTTCAAGATGGGCGTGTGAGTGGACAGACTCTTACCAGGGAACATGGGAACAATTGAGGAAAATCCTCACATTTAGAAGGATTTTGTTAACCAATAAGTGTTTTTTGTTTGTCTTTCAGGGAGACTTTTCTGCTCCAGACATCCCGAAGTCCATGGCCTGGTGTCAGAACTCCATCTGTGTGGGCTTCAAGAGAGACTACTACCTCATCCGGGTCAGTGGGGCACAAAACAGGAAACACTGTGGATTTCATGTGAACCTGTGGAAGACAACTTCTAATATAAAATATATTATGTATACAAGCTATTATTATGAAGAGGGGCTTTGACCTCTTTGTCAATTACCCTCTTTGTCTGCACTGATTGGAGAAGACTTGACAAGTTAACAATGGTATGGTAGAAGCTTATAATGAGCTTTCACCTAGAAGGATAGAAGGAGGTTGTGTGTTTTTACCCCTCTGTATCCTCAGACCTCTCTCTGTCTGTCCTCCAGATGGATGGGCGTGGCTCCATCAAGGAGCTCTTCCCCACGGGGAAGCAGCTGGAGCCCCTGGTGGTTCCCCTGGCTGATGGGAAGGTGGCGGTGGGCCAGGATGACCTCACGGTGGTGCTCAACGAGGAGGGGGTCTGCACTCAGAAGTGTGCCCTCAACTGGACTGACATCCCCATTGATATGGGTACTTGTGTTTCCTTGTTATAGTTTCTTTCCCCTGGCTCAGCAGTATGTAGATTTATATCCTGGTATTGGATCATGGCTATGCTTAAGTGACTTAACGCCATATTGTTTGTCTACAGACTTGCTACTTCTTTTTGTTTCAAGTTTTTGTGTAGCCTACTTCACACTTACGATGCAATATTACTTTAAACACTAAAACAAATGAATTACTGTTGGCTATGCTTTGTCGTCTACAGACTGAATGCCACTTCGTTTTATATTTGGACCATTCAGTGTGTTATGGTAGGAACTTGAAAATGATGGGGCCGTACTTGCGAACATAAGCAGCCATTTTAAATTTAAAATGTTTCTAATTTAAAAAATTGTTGCTTAACTTGCACGGGAGAGAATGCTAAATTATAGCTGGTCCCATAAGATAACATAGCAAACGTTAGCCCTGTGCTGACCTCGCCAGGTGACAGTGATTTATATTCTGAAATTTTTATTGTATTTTTTATTTTAATCAGCCTATCAAAGAGTTTAGACTTTATATCCACCAACCAATGGTATTTCTTAAAATAGGTCACACCCCCAACCACTAGAGGATAGATATTTTAAACCTAAAAATTCAATGTTTGCGTTTGATCCTTTTGGTCTATAACAGAATGTTGTGTGCCAACATTGATCTTGGCAAGACTACTACTAATGTTAGACATTTTCGCATATATGAAAAAATGCAGCTTTTTCTGTTTATCATGTCTATTGGTCACATGCAGATGTTACTGCGGGTTTAACGAAATCCATGTGGTTTTATGGATGAAATATGGACATTTATCATGCACCGTGAAAAGAAAAGCAAAGCGCCTTATGGATTTGTCAAATATCAGTCATGATCACCATCACTTTTAGGTGGTTGACCAAGTCCATAGTGGCCCACTGCTGTGGTGGTTGACCCCAAGACCATAGTGGCCCACTGCTGAAGTGGTTGACCCCAAGACCATAGTGGCCCACTGCTGTGGTGGTTGACCAAGACCATAGTGGCCCACTGCTGAAAGTGGTTGACCAAGACCATAGTGGCCCACTGCTGAGGTGGTTGACCAAGACCATAGTGGCCCACTGCTGTGGTGGTTGACCAAGACCATAGTGGCCCACTGGAAGTGGTTGACCCCATAGTGGCCCACTGCTGAAGTGGTTGACCAAGACCATAGTGGCCCACTGCTGAAGTGGTTGACCAAGACCATAGTGGCCCACTGCTGTGGTGGTTGACCAAGACCATAGTGGCCCACTGCTGTGGTGGTTGACCAAGACCATAGTGGCCCACTGCTGAGGTGGTTGACCAAGACCATAGTGGCCCACTGCTGAAGTGGTTGACCAAGACCATAGTGGCCCACTGCTGAGTGGTTGACCAAGACCATAGTGGCCCACTGCTGTGGTGGTTGACCAAGACCATAGTGGCCCACTGCTGTGGTGGTTGACCAAGACCATAGTGGCCCACTGCTGAAGTGGTTGACCAAGACCATAGTGGCCCACTGCTGAAGTGGTTGACCAAGACCATAGTGGCCCACTGCTGTGGTGGTTGACCAAGACCATAGTGGCCCACTGCTGTGGTGGTTGACCAAGACCATAGTGGCCCACTGCTGAGGTGGTTGACCAAGACCATAGTGGCCCACTGCTGAAGTGGTTGACCAAGACCATAGTGGCCCACTGCTGAAGTGGTTGACCAAGACCATAGTGGCCCACTGCTGAAGTGGTTGACCAAGACCATAGTGGCCCACTGCTGAAGTGGTTGACCAAGACCATAGTGGCCCACTGCTGAAGTGGTTGACCAAGACCATAGTGGCCCACTGCTGAGGTGGTTGACCAAGACCATAGTGGCCCACTGCTGAAGTGGTTGACCAAGACCATAGTGGCCCACTGCTGAGGTGGTTGACCAAGACCATAGTGGCCCACTGCTGTGGTGGTTGACCAAGACCATAGTGGCCCACTGCTGTGGTGGTTGACCAAGACCATAGTGGCCCACTGCTGAGGTGGTTGACCAAGACCATAGTGGCCCACTGCTGAAGTGGTTGACCAAGACCATAGTGGCCCACTGCTGAGTGGCCAAGACCATAGTGGCCCACTGCTGAAGTGGTTGACCAAGACCATAGTGGCCCACTGCTGAAGTGGTTGACCAAGACCATAGTGGCCCACTGCTGAGGTGGTTGACCAAGACCATAGTGGCCCACTGCTGAGGTGGTTGACCAAGACCATAGTGGCCCACTGCTGAGGTGGTTGACCAAGACCATAGTGGCCCACTGCTGTGGTGGTTGACCAAGACCATAGTGGCCCACTGCTGAGGTGGTTGACCAAGACCGTAGTGGCCCACTGCTGAAGTGGTTGACCAAGACCATAGTGGCCCACTGCTGAAGTGGTTGACCAAGACCGTAGTGCACTTTAACCATGGGTTCGAACCCCTTCGTGTCAAGCCTTTTTTGTCGAGAAAAAATGTTCCTTTCCTTGTTGCTCGATTCAAAACTCATGTCATGAAGTGGATGATTATTATAATGCAAAGCCTTGAACGCTGTAGGCTTAAGAATGCAGCCAACTAGGCTAACATCTCCCCACCAGGAGGGGGTGTAGTCGCTTCATGGGAAGGCACCACCAGGCTTTCACCTCAGTGGCCTGCAAGCCAAGGCTTTCACCTCAGTGGCCTGCAAGCCAAGGCTTTCACCTCAGTGGCCTGCAAGCCAAGGCTTTCACCTCAGTGGCCTGCAAGCCAAGGCTTCTGCAAGCCAAGGCTTTCACCTCGGTGGCCTGCAAGCCAAGGCTTTCACCTCAGTGGCTGCAAGCCAAGGCTTTCACCTCGGTGGCCTGCAAGCCAAGGCTTTCACCTCGGTGGCCTGCAAGCCAAGGCTTTCACCTCGGTGGCCTGCAAGCCAAGGCTTTCACCTCGGTGGCCTGCAAGCCAAGGCTTTCACCTCGGTGGCCTGCAAGCCAAGGCTTTCACCTCGGTGGCCTGCAAGCCAAGGCTTTCACCTCGGTGGCCTGCAAGCCAAGGCTTTCACCTCGGTGGCCTGCAAGCCAAGGCTTTCACCTCGGTGGCCTGCAAGCCAAGGCTTTCACCTCGGTGGCCTGCAAGCCAAGGCTTTCACCTCGGTGGCCTGCAAGCCAAGGCTTTCACCTCGGTGGCCTGCAAGCCAAGGCTTTCACCTCGGTGGGCTGCAAGCCAAGGCTTTCACCTCGGTGGGCTGCAAGCCAAGGCTTTCACCTCGGTGGGCTGCAAGCCAAGGCTTTCACCTCGGTGGCCTGCAAGCCAAGGCTTTCACCTCGGTGGCTGCAAGCCAAGGCTTTCACCTCGGTGGGCTGCAAGCCAAGGCTTTCACCTCGGTGGGCTGCAAGCCAAGGCTTTCACCTCGGTGGGCTGCAAGCCAAGGCTTTCACCTCGGTGGGCTGCAAGCCAAGGCTTTCACCTCGGTGGGCTGCAAGCCAAGGCTTTCACCTCGGTGGCCTGCAAGCCAAGGCTGTTTCACCTCGGTGGCCTGCAAGCCAAGGCGACATATGGAATAGGACCAAGGTGGTTAATGGGGTTCATCGTGAATTGAGGGTGTAACATACAAAGTGCCATATGCATTAGTAGGTTAGGACATTAGGACACTATCTGATGTGAATGGATGTAGGCTATAGCTATGTTAGACTTCCTATAGAAGTCTACAGAAAATGATCATTTGTATTTATTGTGGATCCCCATTAGTTCCTGTCAAGGCAGCAGCTACTCTTCCTGGGGTTTATTATGGATCCCCATTAGTTCCTGCCAGCAGCTACTCTTCCTGGGGTTTATTATGGATCCCCGTTAGTTCCTGTCAAGACAGCAGCTACTCTTCCTGGGGTTTATTATGGATCCCGTTAGTTCCTGCCAAGGCAGCAGCTACTGTGGAATAGAGTTCCGTTCCTGGGGTTTATTATGGATCCCCATTAGTTCCTGCCAAGGCAGCAGCTACTCTTCCTGGGGTTTATTATGGATCCCCATTAGTTCCTGCCATACTATTATGGATCCCCATTAGTTCCTGCCAAGGCAGCAGCTACTCTTCCTGGGGTTTATTATGGATCCCCATTAGTTCCTGCCAAGGCAGCAGCTACTCTTCCTGGGGTCCAGCAAAATGAAGGCAGTTTATACAATTTTAAAAACATTACAATACATTGACTGTGTGCCCTCAGGCCCCTCATCCACCACTACCACATATATACAGTACTAAATCCGTGTGTGTCTGTCTGTGTCTATGTTTGTGTTGCTTCACATTCCCCGCTGTCCAATGCTGAATAGAGTTCCATGTAGTCATGGCTCTATGTGAGTTACTGTAGTGTGGAATAGAGTTCCATGTAGTCATGGCTCTATGTGTACTGTGGAACATGGAACATGTCTCTATGTGGTACTGTGGAATAGAGTTCCATGTAGTCATGGCTCTATGTAGTACTGTGGAATAGAGTTCCATGTGGCTCTAGTCATGGCTCTATGGTGGTACTGTGGAATAGAGTTCCGTGTAGTCATGGCTCTAGGTGTAGTACTGTGGAATAGAGTTCCGTGTAGTCATGGCTCTATGGTACTGTGGAATAGAGTTCCGTGTAGTCATGGCTCTATGTACTGTGGAATAGAGTTCCGTGTAGTCATGGCTCTATGTACTGTGGAATAGAGTTCCGTGTAGTCATCAAACAGAAGTAATTCTCCATCAGATACTGATACAGCCCAGTGTTACTCCCTTATACTGTTGACATGAGTCCTCCTCCGGACTTGTGATTAAACTACTTCAACAAGAGCTGCAATACTGCCATCTGCAGGACAACTACAGATCACCACCTAAAATCCTACTGTTCACTTTGTAATGCTCATCCTCCAGTCTAATGTCACACATGTAACAAATCAGATGGGGAGGGGAACGGACGGACCCATGTGACATTAGAATCCAATCTGGGGGGTGATTACGTGGACTTGGCACTTCACATCTGTTTTGGGGAGGCAGGTGGCCTGGTGGTTAGAGGAGGCAGGTGGGTTAGAGGAGGCCTGGGTGGTTTGGAGGAGGCAGGTGGCCTGGGTGGTTTGGAGGAGGCAGGTGGCCTGGGTGGTTTGGAGGAGGCAGGTGGCCTGGGTGGTTTGGAGGAGGCAGGTGGCCTGGGTGGTTTGGAGGAGGCAGGTGGCCTGGGTGGTTTGGAGGAGGCAGGTGGCCTGGGTGGTTTGGAGGAGGCAGGTGGCCTGGGTGGTTTGGAGGAGGCAGGTGGCCTGGGTGGTTTGGAGGAGGCAGGTGGCCTGGGTGGTTTGGAGGAGGCAGGTGGCCTGGGTGGTTTGGAGGAGGCAGGTGGCCTGGGTGGTTTGGAGGAGGCAGGTGGCCTGGTGGTTTGGAGGAGGCAGGTGGCCTGGGTGGTTTGGAGGAGGCAGGTGGCCTGGGTGGTTTGGAGGAGGCCTGGGTGGTTTGGAGGTGGCCTGGGTGGTTTGGAGGAGGCCTGGGTGGTTTGGAGGAGGCCTGGGTGGTTTGGAGGAGGCAGGTGGCCTGGGTGGTTTGGAGGAGGCAGGTGGCCTGGGTGGTTTGGAGGAGGCAGGTGGCCTGGGTGGTTTGGAGGAGGCCTGGGTGGTTTGGAGGTGGCCTGGGTGGTTTGGAGGAGGCAGGTGGCCTGGGTGGTTTGGAGGAGGCAGGTGGCCTGGGTGGTTTGGAGGAGGCAGGTGGCCTGGGTGGTTTGGAGGAGGCAGGTGGCCTGGGTGGTTTGGAGGAGGCAGGTGGCCTGGGTGGTTTGGAGGAGGCAGGTGGCCTGGGTGGTTTGGAGGAGGCAGGTGGCCTGGGTGGTTTGGAGGAGGCAGGTGGCCTGGGTGGTTGGAGCATTGGACTAGTAAACAAAAGGTTGCTAGATCAAATCCCCGAGCTGACAAAGTAAAAATCAGTCATTCTGCCCCTGAACAAGGGCAGTTAACCCACTGTTCCTAGGCCATCATTGAAAATAAGAACTTGTTCTTAACTGACTTGCCTAGTTAAAATTAGGTTAAAAAAACACAGAATCATCTGACCAGTCAGTCAAATACACCTGATAGTTGCTTTGATGATCAGAACGTACTGAGGTATGTTAAGGACGCTTCCATGAACAACTATTGGAACGGGTCCAACTACCTCAATGATTTTAATTGGCTGATGCAGAATTTGATCCAGGATATAATGACTCACCTAGTGAGGCTAGCATCGGGCTAATGTGTACCATTTTATCTGTCGGGACCAGCTACAATTTAGAGTTCTGTCACAGGCAAGTAAATCGATGATTTTTAATTGGCTGATATACATTATCAAGCCAAAGAAACTGTTTATATTTAAACCATTGCTTATGTTCGCAAGTATGGCCCTGGTGAATTTAACTTGATAGTATCTCGAGCCACATTGTTGATAACAGGTTGGTTGTAATGCCCCTGTCGTCCAGGTTGGTTGTAATGCCCCTGTCGTCCAGGTTGGTTGTAATGCCCCTGTCGTCCAGGTTGGTTGTAATGCCCCTGTAGTTTGATGCCCCTGTCGTCCAGGTTGGTTGTAATGCCCCTGGTTGGTTGTAATACCCTGTCCAGGTTGGTTGTAATGCCCCTGTCGTCCAGGTTGGTTGTAATGCCCTGTCGTCCAGGTTGGTTGTAATGCCCCTGTCGTCCAGGTTGGTTGTAATGCCCCTGTCGTCCAGGTTGGTTGTAATGCCCCTGTCGTCCAGGTTGGTTGTAATGCCCCTGTCGTCCAGGTTGGGTGTAATGCCCCTGTCGTCCAGATTGGTTGTAATGCCCCTGTCGTCCAGGTTGGTTGTAATGCCCCTGTCGTCCAGGTTGGTTGTAATGCCCCTGTCGTCCAGGTTGGTTGTAATGCCCCTGTTGTCCAGATTGGGTGTAATGCCCCTGTCGTCCAGATTGGGTGTAATACCCCTGTCGTCCAGCGGGGGCAGTAAGATTCCGGTTTGATATTCCTATCCGGTAGGTGAGATGAGTTTTGAGGGGATTGAATTTTAGACAGGGACTCCTTGTTAGCTCTCTCATCCACAATCACTCTCTTTTCTATAAACAATGTTTCATTCTTTTTTTTCTCTTGTCCTCGGTGTCATTTTATATCTTAAAGTTAATATATAATAAATATATCCCATTTTTAGCAGATGCTTTTATCCCGACTTAGTTCAACCGTACATACATGTTTACGTATGGGTTGTCCAGGGAATCGAACCCACTGTCCTGCCATTGCAAGCACCATACTCAACCAACCCAGCACATGCTGTGTTGTCAGTTTGCGTACAGGCGACCTGGGGAACATAATGAGAGCTGTCTATTTGGCCCTGAACATGTCCGCTTTGCTAAAGGCCTTTTTCAGACAAAGAAGATGCAAAGGAAGTCTTTTTGTTTTTAAAGACTCTTTGTCTTCCGTCTGCATCGTTGGAATGCAGTAGTAATAGTCTGAAAGGGGAAATGAGAAGCTCCAAGCTACGGAGGTTTCAATTCAAACAGCAATTTCCTCGTTTACATCGAGCCGACCGATCGTGTGGTTTTGGCAGGAGGCTGGACAGGAAGAGAATCGGCCGAGCGTTATGTCCACACATCTCTATATTCACGGTCATGCTCATCACACACACACACACACCCCCCCATCCTTCTCCTCAGTTCAGCCAGTCCCCACCCCCCCGTCCTTCTCCTCAGTTCAGCCAGTCCCCACCCCACATCCTCCTTCTCCTCAGTTCAGCCAGTCCCCACCCCCATCCTTCTCCTCAGTTCAGCCAGTCCCCACCCCCATCCTTCTCCTCAGTTCAGCCAGTCCCCCCCCCCATCCTTCTCCTCAGTTCAGCCAGTCCCCACCCCCCATCCTTCTCCTCAGTTCAGCCAGTCCCCACCCCCCATCCTTCTCCTCAGTTCAGCCAGTCCCCACCCCCCATCCTTCTCCTCAGTTCAGCCAGTCCCCCCCCATCCTTCTCCTCAGTTCAGCCAGTCCCCACCCCCCCATCCTTCTCCTCAGTTCAGCCAGTCCCCACCCCCCATTCTTCTCCTCAGTTCAGCCAGTCCCCACCCCCCATCCTTCTCCTCAGTTCAGCCAGTCCCCACCCCCCATCCTTCTCCTCAGTTCAGCCAGTCCCCACCCCCCATCCTTCTCCTCAGTTCAGCCAGTCCCCCCCCCATCCTTCTCCTCAGTTCAGCCAGTCCCCCCCCATCCTTCTCCTCAGTTCAGCCAGTCCCCCCCCCCATCCTTCTCCTCAGTTCAGCCAGTCCCCACCCCCCATCCTTCTCCTCAGTTCAGCCAGTCCCCACCCCCCCATCCTTCTCCTCAGTTCAGCCAGTCCCCACCCCCCATCCTTCTCCTCAGTTCAGCCAGTCCCCACCCCCCCATCCTTCTCCTCAGTTCAGCCAGTCCCCACCCCCCATCCTTCTCCTCAGTTCAGCCAGTCCCCACCCCCCATCCTTCTCCTCAGTTCAGCCAGTCCCCCCCCCCCATCCTTCTCCTCAGTTCAGCCAGTCCCCACCCCCATCCTTCTCCTCAGTTCAGCCAGTCCCCACCCCCCATCCTTCTCCTCAGTTCAGCCAGTCCCCACCCCCCCATCCTTCTCCTCAGTTCAGCCAGTCCCCCCCCCATCCTTCTCCTCAGTTCAGCCAGTCCCCCCCCCATCCTTCTCCTCAGTTCAGCCAGTCCCCACCCCCCATCCTTCTCCTCAGTTCAGCCAGTCCCCACCCCCATCCTTCTCCTCAGTTCAGCCAGTCCCCACCCCCCCCATCCTTCTCCTCAGTTCAGCCAGTCCCCCCCCCCATCCTTCTCCTCAGTTCAGCCAGTCCCCACCCCCCATCCTTCTCCTCAGTTCAGCCAGTCCCCACCTTCCCCATCCTTCTCCTCAGTTCAGCCAGTCCCCACCCCCCCCATCCTTCTCCTCAGTTCAGCCAGTCCCCACCCCCCCCCCATCCTTCTCCTCAGTTCAGCCAGTCCCCACCCCCCATCCTTCTCCTCAGTTCAGCCAGTCCCCACCCCCCATCCTTCTCCTCAGTTCAGCCAGTCCCCCCCCCCATCCTTCTCCTCAGTTCAGCCAGTCCCCACCCCCCATCCTTCTCCTCAGTTCAGCCAGTCCCCCCCCCCCATCCTTCTCCTCAGTTCAGCCAGTCCCCACCCCCCATCCTTCTCCTCAGTTCAGCCAGTCCCCACCCCCCATCCTTCTCCTCAGTTCAGCCAGTCCCCACCCCCCCATCCTTCTCCTCAGTTCAGCCAGTCCCCCCCCCATCCTTCTCCTCAGTTCAGCCAGTCCCCACCCCCCCATCCTTCTCCTCAGTTCAGCCAGTCCCCACCCCCCATCCTTCTCCTCAGTTCAGCCAGTCCCCACCCCCCCATCCTTCTCCTCAGTTCAGCCAGTCCCCACCCCCCATCCTTCTCCTCAGTTCAGCCAGTCCCCACCCCCATCCTTCTCCTCAGTTCAGCCAGTCCCCACCCCCCATCCTTCTCCTCAGTTCAGCCAGTCCCCCCCCATCCTTCTAATAATAATAATATCCCATTTAGCAGACGCTTTCTCCCAAAGTCGACCCCCATCCCGGCTTCCACTCAGTTCCCCAGTCCCCCACGACCTTCTCGTTCAGCCCATGTCCCCCACACCCCATCCTTCTTCTCCTCCTCAGTTCAGCCAGTCCCCCCCCATCCTTCTCCTCAGTTCAGCCAGTCCCCCCCCCCCATCCTTCTCCTCAGTTCAGCCAGTCCCCCCCCCATCCTTCTCCTCAGTTCAGCCAGTCCCCACCCCCCCATCCTTCTCCTCAGTTCAGCCAGTCCCCACCCCCCATCCTTCTCCTCAGTTCAGCCAGTCCCCACCCCACCCCCCATCCTTCTCCTCAGTTCAGCCAGTCCCCCCCCCCCATCCTTCTCCTCAGTTCAGCCAGTCCCCCCCCATCCTTCTCCTCAGTTCAGCCAGTCCCCACCCCCCATCCTTCTCCTCAGTTCAGCCAGTCCCCACCCCCCCATCCTTCTCCTCAGTTCAGCCAGTCCCCCCCCCCATCCTTCTCCTCAGTTCAGCCAGTCCCCCCCCCCATCCTTCTCCTCAGTTCAGCCAGTCCCCCCCCCATCCTTCTCCTCAGTTCAGCCAGTCCCCCCCCCCCCATCCTTCTCCTCAGTTCAGCCAGTCCCCACCCCCCATCCTTCTCCTCAGTTCAGCCAGTCCCCACCCCCCCGTCCTTCTCCTCAGTTCAGCCAGTCCCCACCCCCCATCCTTCTCCTCAGTTCAGCCAGTCCCCACCCCACCCCCCCATTCTTCTCCTCAGTTCAGCCAGTCCCCCCCCCCCTCCTTCTCCTCAGTTCAGCCAGTCCCCACCCCCCCATCCTTCTCCTCAGTTCAGCCAGTCCCCACCCCCCCCACCATCCTTCTCCTCAGTTCAGCCAGTCCCCACCCCCCCATCCTTCTCCTCAGTTCAGCCAGTCCCCCCCCCCCATCCTTCTCCTCAGTTCAGCCAGTCCCCACCCCCCCTCCTTCTCCTCAGTTCAGCCAGTCCCCACCCCCCATCCTTCTCCTCAGTTCAGCCAGTCCCCCCCCATCCTTCTCCTCAGTTCAGCCAGTCCCCACCCCCCGTCCTTCTCCTCAGTTCAGCCAGTCCCCACCCCCCCATCCTTCTCCTCAGTTCAGCCAGTCCCCACCCCCCATCCTTCTCCTCAGTTCAGCCAGTCCCCACCCCCCATCCTTCTCCTCAGTTCAGCCAGTCCCCACCCCCATCCTTCTCCTCAGTTCAGCCAGTCCCCACCCCCCCATCCTTCTCCTCAGTTCAGCCAGTCCCCACCCCCCCCCCATCCTTCTCCTCAGTTCAGCCAGTCCCCCCCCCATCCTTCTCCTCAGTTCAGCCAGTCCCCCCCCCCCATCCTTCTCCTCAGTTCAGCCAGTCCCCACCCCCCATCCTTCTCCTCAGTTCAGCCAGTCCCCACCCCCCATCCTTCTCCTCAGTTCAGCCAGTCCCCACCCCCATCCTTCTCCTCAGTTCAGCCAGTCCCCACCCCCCATCCTTCTCCTCAGTTCAGCCAGTCCCCACCCCCATCCTTCTCCTCAGTTCAGCCAGTCCCCCCCCCCATCCTTCTCCTCAGTTCAGCCAGTCCCCACCCCCCATCCTTCTCCTCAGTTCAGCCAGTCCCCACCCCCATCCTTCTCCTCAGTTCAGCCAGTCCCCCCCCCATCCTTCTCCTCAGTTCAGCCAGTCCCCACCCCCCATCCTTCTCCTCAGTTCAGCCAGTCCCCCCCCCCATCCTTCTCCTCAGTTCAGCCAGTCCCCCCCCCATCCTTCTCCTCAGTTCAGCCAGTCCCCACCCCCATCCTTCTCCTCAGTTCAGCCAGTCCCCACCCCCCATCCTTCTCCTCAGTTCAGCCAGTCCCCCCCCCATCCTTCTCCTCAGTTCAGCCAGTCCCCACCCCCATCCTTCTCCTCAGTTCAGCCAGTCCCCACCCCCATCCTTCTCCTCAGTTCAGCCAGTCCCCACCCCCCATCCTTCTCCTCAGTTCAGCCAGTCCCCACCCCCCATCCTTCTCCTCAGTTCAGCCAGTCCCCACCCCCCATCCTTCTCCTCAGTTCAGCCAGTCCCCACCCCCATCCTTCTCCTCAGTTCAGCCAGTCCCCACCCCCCATCCTTCTCCTCAGTTCAGCCAGTCCCCACCCCCCATCCTTCTCCTCAGTTCAGCCAGTCCCACCCCCCATCCTTCTCCTCAGTTCAGCCAGTCCCCACCCCCATCCTTCTCCTCAGTTCAGCCAGTCCCCACCCCCGTCCTTCTCCTCAGTTCAGCCAGTCCCCACCCCCCCGTCCTTCTCCTCAGTTCAGCCAGTCCCCACCCCCCGTCCTTCTCCTCAGTTCAGCCAGTCCCCACCCCCCGTCCTTCTCCTCAGTTCAGCCAGTCCCCACCCCCCTCAGTCCTTCTCCTCAGTTCAGCCAGTCCCCACCCCCGTCCTTCTCCTCAGTTCAGCCAGTCCCCCCCCCCATCCTTCTCCTCAGTTCAGCCAGTCCCACCCCCATCCTTCTCCTCAGTTCAGCCAGTCCCCACCCCCATCCTTCTCCTCAGTTCAGCCAGTCCCCACCCCCGTCCTTCTCCTCAGTTCAGCCAGTCCCCACCCCCCATCCTTCTCCTCAGTTCAGCCAGTCCCCACCCCCCATCCTTCTCCTCAGTTCAGCCAGTCCCCCCCCCCATCCTTCTCCTCAGTTCAGCCAGTCCCCACCCCCCGTCCTTCTCCTCAGTTCAGCCAGTCCCCCCCCCCATCCTTCTCCTCAGTTCAGCCAGTCCCCACCCCCCCGTCCTTCTCCTCAGTTCAGCCATCCATCGTCCCAGGCCGTTCTAATATCTCATTCTATGGCTGTAGATAGCTGGCGCTACCAAGATTTCCTCCCTGCCCTGCTAGCCTCCAGGGCTCCAGTCTCTACACAGCCAGACACCTCATGTTGGAAGACTTGAGGCAAATTTCTGATCCCAAAGTTGTTTGTGATCACTTTTCGTCTGTTTTATTCCTGTGGAGATAGATGGGGTCCAAAACACTTTATTCCTGTGTAGATAGATGGGGTCCAAAACACTTTATTCCTGTGTAGATAGATGGGGTCCAAAACACTTTATTCCTGTGTAGATAGATGGGGTCCAAAACACTTTATTCCTGTGTAGATAGATGGGGTCCAAAACACTTTATTCCTGTGTAGATAGATGGGGTCCAAAACACTTTATTCCTGTGTAGATAGATGGGGTCCAAAACACTTTATTCCTGTGTAGATAGATGGGGTCCAAAACACTTTATTCCTGTGTAGATAGATGGCGTCCAAAACACTTTATTCCTGTGTAGATAGATGGGGTCCAAAACACTTTATTCCTGTGTAGATAGATGGGGTCCAAAACACTTTATTCCTGTGTAGATAGATGGGGTCCAAAACACTTTATTCCTGTGTAGATAGATGGGGTCCAAAGCACTTTATTCCTGTGTAGATAGATGGGGTCCAAAGCACTTTATTCCTGTGGAGATAGATGGGGTCCAAAACACTTTATTCCTGTGTAGATAGATGGGGTCCAAAACACTATTCCTGTGTAGATAGATGGGGTCCAAAACACTTTATTCCTGTGTAGATAGATGGGGTCCAAAACACTTTATTCCTGTGTAGATAGATGGGGTCCAAAACACTTTATTCCTGTGTAGATAGATGGGGTCCAAACACTTTATTCCTGTGTAGATAGATGGGGTCCAAAACACTTTATTCCTGTGTAGATAGATGGGGTCCAAAACACTTTATTCCTGTGTAGATAGATGGGGTCCAAAACACTTTATTCCTGTGTAGATAGATGGGGCCCAAAACACTTTATTCCTGTGTAGATAGATGGGGTCCAAAACACTTTATTCCTGTGTAGATAGATGGGGTCCAAAACACTTTATTCCTGTGTAGATAGATGGGGTCCAAAACACTTTATTCCTGTGTAGATAGATGGGGTCCAAAACACTTTATTCCTTTGAAGATAGATGGGGTCCAAAACACTTTATTCCTGTGTAGATAGATGGGGTCCAAAACACTTTATTCCTGTGTAGATAGATGGGGTCCAAAACACTTTATTCCTTTGAAGATAGATGGGGTCCAAAACACTTTATTCCTTTGAAGATAGATGGGGTCCAAAACACTTTATTCCTGTGTAGATAGATGGGGTCCAAAACACTTTATTCCTGTGTAGATAGATGGGGTCCAAAACACTGAACAATGTATCTGATGATAATTATTATTATTACCTTTATTTAACTTGTCAAGTCAGTTTAAGAAAAAAGTGGGGTTATTTTCAATGACGGCCTTGGAACAGTGGGTTAACTGCCTCGCTCAGGGGAACAGTGGGTGAACTGCCTCGTTCAGGGGAACAGTGGGTTAACTGCCTCGTTCAGGGGAACAGTGGGGTTAACTGCCTCGCTCAGGGGAACAGTGGGTTAACTGCCTCGTTCAGGGGAACAGTGGGGTTAACTGCCTCGCTCAGGGGAACAGCGGGTGAACTGCCTCGCTCAGGGGAACAGTGGGGTTAACTGCCTCGTTCAGGGGAACAGTGGGGTTAACTGCCTCGCTCAGGGGAACAGTGGGGTTAACTGCCTCGTTCAGGGGAACAGTGGGGTTAACTGCCTCGTTCAGGGGAACAGTGGGTGAACTGCCTCGCTCAGGGGAACAGTGGGGTTAACTGCCTCGTTCAGGGGAACAGTGGGTTAACTGCCTCGTTCAGGGGAACAGTGGGGTTAACTGCCTCGTTCAGGGGAACAGTGGGGTTAACTGCCTCGCTCAGGGGAACAGTGGGGTTAACTGCCTCGTTCAGGGGAACAGTGTGGTGAAATCTGTAAATTTGACCTTTATTTAACTAGGCTAGTCAGTTAAGAACAAATTCTTATTTACAATGACGGCCTGGGAACAGAGGGTTAACTGCCTTGTTCAGGGGCAGAACAACAGATTTTTACCTTGTCAGCTCAGAGATTTGATCTTGCAACCTTTCGACTTCTAGTCCAACGCGCTAACCGCTAGGCGACCTGCCCCCGAGGAGTTAATGCTCATGTGTATTGTATTGACCTGCCCCCCCCCCCCCCTGTACTGTACAAATCAGGACATCTGGATTGGTTTTTACATTAAATAGCAGAAAACAAATCATTGAGCCCACATTCATACTGATTTTATAGACTATGGCGATTTATCGTCTACATACACTGAATAATAATATAAATGCCACAATTACAAAGATTGATCTGAGTTAGTTAATTTAAGGAAATCAGTCAATTGATATAAATTCATGAGGCCCTAATCTATGTGTTTCACATGACTGGGAATACAGGTCTGTTGGTCACAGATACCTTAAAAAAAAAGGGTAGGGGCGTGGATCAGAAAACCAGTCAGTATCTGGTGTGACCACCATTTGTCTCATTCAGCGCGACACATCTCCTTCACATAGAGTTGATCAGGCTGTTGATTGTGGCCTGTGGAATGTTGTCCCATTCCTCTTCAACGGCTGTGTGAAGTTGCTGGATATTGGCGGGAACTGGAACACACTGTCATACACGTCAATCCAGAGCATCCCAAACATGCTCAATGGGTGCCATGTCTGGTGAATATGCAGGCCATGGAAGAACTGGGACATTTTCAGCTTCAATGAATTGTGTAAAGATTCTTGCGACATGGGGCCGTGTATTATCATGCTGAAACATGAGGTGATGGAACAGATGAATGGCACGACAACGGGCCTCAGGATCTCGTCACGGAATCTCTGCATTCAAATTGACCTTCGATAAAATGCGATTGTGTTCATTGTCTGTAGTTTATACCTGCCCATACCATAACCCCACCGCCACTATGGGGCACTCTGTTCACAGCGGTGACATCAGGTGAAGAAGCCTGATGTGGAGGTCCTGGGCTAGCGTGGTTACACACTGTGGTTGTGAGGCCGGTTGGACGTTATGCCAAATTCTCTCAAGGCGGCTTAGTTCTCTGGCAACAGCTCTGGTGGACATTCCTATAGTCAAGCATTCCAATTGCACGCTCCCTTTAAAACCTGAGACATCTGTGGCATTGTGTTGTGTAACAAAACTGCACTAATTAGTGGCCTTTTATTCAAATCAAATTGTATTGGTCACATACACATGGTTAGCAGATGTTATTGGTCACATGGTTAGCAGATGTTATTGGTCACATGGTTAGCAGATGTTATTGGTCACATGGTTAGCAGATGTTATTGGTCACATGGTTAGCAGATGTTATTGGTCACATGGTTAGCAGATGTTATTGGTCACATGGTTAGCAGATGTTATTGGTCACATGGTTAGCAGATGTTATTGGTCACATGGTTAGCAGATGTTATTGGTCACATGGTTAGCAGATGTTATTGGTCCCATGGTTAGCAGATGTTATTGGTCACTTGGTTAGCAGATGTTATTGGTCACTTGGTAAGCAGATGTTATTGGTCACATACACTTGGTTAGCAGATGTTAATCCGAGTGTAGCGAAATGCTTGTGCTTCTAGTTCCCGACAGTGCAGTAATATCTAACAAGTAATCTAACCTAAAATATGCAGCATTCAGTCTAATGTAGTCTCTCTGATATCCAATAGTTCTGTATGTAATAACATGTAAGGTTTTCTGGGCTAACAATGTAAGAAATAATATATTTAACTAAATACTGCACAGTTTCCGAACGAGTAGAATCGAGGCACTTCTCTGTCGGCGCCATTTTAAATCAAGCTGAAAGAACAGTCTTTTGTCCCCCAGCACAAGGTGCACCTGTGTAATGATCATGCGGTTAAATCAGCATCTTGATATGCCCCACCTGTTGTGGATGGATGATCTTGTGCAAAACATTTGACGGAAATCAGCTTTTTGTGCAGTATGGAACATTTCTGGGATCTTTTATTTCAGCTCATGAAACGTGGGACCAACACTTGTTGTGTTTATTTTTGTGTTCAGTGTAAATGCCTGCTGCCACTGTATTGACGCCATGGGACACATGGCGTACTATCCTTTGTTATGGCCGATGAGATTGAGCGCACATCATTGCCCTCGTCGTCCTGATCCTCACCGGTTGCATCACCGCCTGTTATGGCAACTGCTCGGCGTCCGACCGCAAGGCACTACAGAGGGTAGTGTGTACAGCCCAGTACCTCACTGGGGCCAAGCTTCCTGCCATCCAGGACCTGTATATCAGAGGGTAGTGTGTACAGCCCAGTACCTCACTGGGGCCAAGCTTCCTGCCATCCAGGACCTGTATATCAGAGGGTAGTGTGTACAGCCCAGTACATCACTGGGGCCAGGCTTCTTGCCACCCAGGACCTGTATATCAGAGGGTAGTGTGTACAGCCCAGTACATCACTGGGGCCAAGCTTCCTGCCACCCAGGACCTTTATACCAGGCGGTGTCAAAGGAAGGCCCAAAAAATAGTCAAAGACTCCAGTGACCCAAGTCATAGACTGTTGGCTCTAGTACCACATGGCAAGAGGTACCGGAGCACCAAGTCTAGGTCCAAAAGGCTCCTTTACAGCTTCTACCCACAAACCATAAGACTGATGAACAATTAATCAAACGGCTACTTGACTATTTACATTGTTTCAGAAAGTAGGCTGGCCCTCTTTTTGGAAGTGTTTGGTACAGTGCCTTCAGAAGGTATTCACACCCCTTGACTTTTTACACATGTTGTTAAAGCCTGAATTTAAAATGGATTAAATTGAGGCCTACACACACAATACCCCATAATGTTAAAGTGGAATTTTGTTAGTAGAAAATGTTCTAAATTTATAAATTAAACATTTTTAGTCAAGAAGGGAACAGCTCTGGGATTTCACCATGAAGCCAATGGTGACTTTAAAACAGTTACAGATTTGAATGGCTGTGATGGGAGAGAACTGAGGATGGATCAACAACATTGTAGTTACTCCACAATACTAACCTCAATGACAGAGTGAACAGAAGGAAGCCTGAACAGAATAAACATATTCCACAACATTCATCCTGTTTGCAACAAGAGAATAAAAATGTGGCAAAGCAATTCACTTTTTTGTCCAGCGTTGTTTGGAGAAAACACTGAAGGATGCTGGTGTTATGGGTATGCTTGTCATCGGCAAAAAATACATGGAATAGAGCTAAGCACAGGCTGTAGGAAAACCTGGTTCAGTCTGCTTTCCACCAGACACAGAGATGAATTGATCTTTCAGCAGGACAACAACCTAAAACACAAGGCCAAATCTACATTGGAGTTGCTTACCAAGAAGACAGGGAATGTTCCTGGCTTAGTTACAGTTTTGACTTAAATCGGCGTCTATGGCAAGACTTGAAAATGGCTGACTTGACAGGACTTTAGAGTATTTTGTGTAGATCGTTGACAATTTAAAAACAAAATCTATTTTCATCTCACTTTGTAACACAACAAAATGGAGAAAATGTCTCAAAGGACTGTAGATCTATGCATTACACTCTTTTTTTGTGTATAAAGCCCTCCTGCATAAACTTCAGTCTTTTAATGAGATACTAGACCTTTTTCTAATAACTCTACAGACCCTTTCCATCTCCACTGAGTTGGGTATATCTGCTTTCAGTTGTTCTGGGGGGGGCGTGTTGAATGATCTACGATTTAAAATGGGAGGAATTGATGCCTTTTAGGCAGTTGTTAGAATTACCTTTTTACTGAAGAATGTGTTGTTTTTTTTAGATTGTTTTGCTTTTCGTGTATAATCGCAGGTTTTTTAATAGTAGTTTAATGTGTTTTAATCAAGGCTGGATTAATGCAAGAGGTCACCGGGGTTAAATAATGTATACAGGAAGTATTCAGACCTCTTGACTTGTTCCACATTTTTGTTATGTTACAGCCTCATTCCAAAATGGATTTAAAAATATTTCTCATCAATCTACATACAATATCCCCTAATGACAAAGCGAAAACATTTTTTATTTTTTTGGCACAAAATAAATAAATGAAATATCACATTTCTAAGGTCAGAGCGTGACAGTCGGAGTGGCATTGACTTAAACAGTGTATACAGATGAGTAAAGCAGTATGTGAACATTATGACATTGACCAGTGATGTATATAGTAGTTTGCCCCCGGTGATGCGTTCTGCAGACCTCACCACCCTCTGCATAGCCCTGCCGTACCAGGCGGTGATACAGCCAGGCGGGAAGCTCTCGATGGTGCATCTGAAAGTTTGAGTGTCTTAGGGGCCGAGATTCTTCATCTTCCTGAGGTTGAAGAGGCGCCGTTGAGCTTTCTTTACCTCACTGTCTGTGTGGGTGGACCATTTCAGGTCATAAGGTCATTTGGTAAAAAGCCAATTTGACGTTTGCTCAGTACATTGTTTTCACTGGGAAATGTCTGCTGTTAATGATGATGCAGAGGATTTTCCCAAGGTTTCTGTTGACGCATATTCCACGGTAGTTATTGGGGTCAAATTTGTCTCCGCTTTTGTGGATTGGGGTGATCAGTCCTTGGTTCCAAATATTGGGGAAGATGCCAGAGCTAAGGATGATGTTACAGAGTTTAAGTGTAGCCAAATGGAATTTGTAGCCAATTGGAATGTGTGGTCTGTATATTTTAGCATTTCATTGAGGATACCTTCAACACCACAGGAATGTTTAAGGTTTAAGGGTTGTGTATTTTGTCCTGTAGTTCATTCAATGTAATTGGAAAATCCAATGGGTTCTGGTAGTCTTTAAATAGCTGATTCTAAGATTTGTAATTGATCCTGTATATGTTTTTGTTCTTTGTTATTGAGACAATAAGCTTGACGAAGTGGTTAACCCATACATCTCTGTTTTGGATAGATGACTCTTCGTGTTGTTGTTTATTTAGTACGTTCCAATATCCCCAGAAGTAGTTCGATTGTATGGATTCTTCAATTAGATTATTCTGTCTCTCTGTCTAAGAAAACACCAGCCCCCTACGTCAGCTTTTCTCTCTCTCTCTCTGGTTTCGGTCTAGGCCAGTGTGTGTTTTTAATTAGTCTGCCACAAGCTGTTGTAGTGATGTAATGCTGCTGAGGTTTCTGTGTGTTTCTCTCTCTCTCTCAGAACATCAGCCCCCCTACATCATAGCTGTCCTACCTCGCTATGTCGAGATCAGGACCTTTGAACCCAGACTGCTGGTCCAGAGTGTGGAGCTACAGAGACCACGATTCATCACCTCAGCTGGGTGAGAGGATATTTATTGTCCGGATATGTACCTTTTTGTTTTCTGAAGGAGGGAAATAAGATGAATGTATTGGAATCCAACCAACCATACTGGAAACCACGGCTACGCAGATCAGATGTTACGCAGATCAGATGTTACGCAGATCAGATGTTACGCAGATCAGATGTTACGCAGATCAGATGCCACGCAGATCAGATGCCACGCAGATCAGATGCCACGCAGATCAGATGCCACGCAGATCAGATGCCACGCAGATCAGATGCCACGCAGATCAGATGTTACGCAGATCAGATGCCACGCAGATCAGATGTTACGCAGATCAGATGCCACGCAGATCAGATGCCACGCAGATCAGATGCCACGCAGATCA